>NC_053452.1:90987153-91245602 GCF_015227805.2 Hirundo rustica | reverse complement strand
ATAAGAAATTGCAGTATTTACAACAGCATGGTCGGAGTATCCAACAGGAGCAAGGCCTGTTAGATAGCTGGTTGACTAATTGGTTTGGCAACATTCCAAGTTGGCTGAAAGAACTAATTAAAGAAGGCCTGAGATTTTGTGGATATTTTCTAATATTTGCTCTTGCTAGATGCCTGACACTATCTTGTGTGAAGAAAAGTTTAGAGAAAGTAGTAAATCAAGTGTGGATTGTTCAAAAAGAAAAAGGGGGAAGTGTAGAGGAGTTTTTAGAAGAGCGAGGCCACCATCTTGTGATAGGAGGTTTGAACAATCCTTGCCATCAGGGAACAGTATGAGATCTGTGCTCTTCCTGCGCTGTTCCTGAACTGCCTGAATTAGCAGGAAAGTAGCTAATGCAACAACTTGTTCTTCCTTCTCGTGGATGCTGAAGACAGAAATGCTGATTGCAAGACAGAACAAACTGACCATGCAGCCAAAAGATGTGGACCAATGGACAATCATTTGGAGCATGTGAACATGAGCTTTTGACCAATCATCTATTGTTTAACAGTGCTTGCTTTAGCCTTTAACCACATAAATACAGGCTATTAAGAATAATAAAGTGAGATCAAAACCTAATCATATTGATGTCTGTTTGATACTCAGCTCCTTTCTTGTAACAGGGGAAAATAGGTAAGTAAATATTTTGAACAAACAAAAGTTAAAAAATTTTTCAAGAAGAACATGTTAAGAGGTGAAAACACCAAAACTCCAAGATATTAATACAATATATTTGAAGACAGAATTGCATGAGAATTCAATCAGGCGGATGATACATGCAATAAGATTGTCAGTTAACAATAAGAGCTGAAAGAGAGCTCAAAGCAGGGAAGGGACATTTTGTGCTAATCACTGCCATCCATAGAGATCCAAACATCCCAGACATGAGGTATGAATGGGGTTTGAAAGACAGACTACATATCAGCATGTAGTGGGTTTACGTTTGCCAAATTCTGTTTGTTAAATTTAGTGTAGTGGTCTTAGTGTTTACTCTCTTTCTGTGGGAGGAGATCAGGACAAGCAAAACAGGCTTAAGTTTTAAAATAAACAAATAGTTTTATTAACACGCTTGAAAGAATGGAAAAGTTGAAAAACAACAACCAAAAAATACCCAGAATGAAACTTCAAAACACTCTTCTCTTCTCTTCCAAACTGTTAACTTTCATATAAACAACATAGAGAGACACAACCTGTGATTTTCAGTCAGTTTCACCATTTAAACATAATTTTTTATCAGTTTAGGAGAGGAGTCTTTCTAGAATCTTATGGAGACATTTGCCACAAGACAAAAAGAGTCTTGTGGCTCCTTATGTCACGAATCTGCAACTGCCTGGAGTTTTTGCAGATTGTGCAGTTTCATTAGCAGCTTTTCTTTTGGCTACTCATGGGCCTCTCAGTGTATTTGGGGTCTTCCCAAATGCTTCCTCTAGTACAAAACAAGGATTCTCTTCTATCTCTAAAACTGTCTTTATCTCTAAAGAAATAGAGACCTCCTTTTACTCCAGAAGCTGAGAGCTTTAAATCACTTTCTGTCTAAAATAATCTTCAACTCAAAGGCTGAGACCTCCTTTTACCCCAGGAGCAAGGGGATTTAAGATTCTCATTTAAATCTCAATCATATCAATCCTCAACTTTGATTAGAGCCAGCATTCCCCCAAACAACATTAAGATGTTACAAGAAATAGTCCATTTCTCCATAGTTTACACCAGAGAAGTCCTGTTAAAAATGTCCACGCCCTCAATCCCTCTTTGTAATAATCTTTATAAATTCTTTTACTCTTGATCCATTGACTTCATACTGTGTCAAAGTAACACTCTGTTTCTTTCATCTCTCTCTCAAGGAAAGTTTAGGCCTTAGAAGCTTTATTTTTCCAGGAAAGGGTTGAATCTGCGCAGGCCTGCAGCTGCCAGGTGATTTCTGTCCCAGGCAGCAGTCTCTCCCCCGCTGTATCTCAGATCAGCTGGGCTTCTCCCCTCCACTCTTTTCCTCTCCGCCTGGGAATCACCAGAGGAAGGGAGCGGGCAGAGCTCTGCCCACCCCTCGGTGACAGTCGGGGTGGCCTCGGCCTAAATGGGCCCATAGCTGTTATCAAGGGCCCGGCAGAGATCCCTCCCTGCTCTGGGGCTTCCTGGCTCCGGGGAGGTTTTTTTAAAGTAGTTGATGTTAATCCGCAACCTCTCCTCCCCTGCTGGGAGCCGATGGAGCCTGGCCAGGCCTCGGGGCAGCTCCCCCCGCAAAAAGGGGTGGGAAGCAGCAGGCCCAACTCGATGTTACCTGTTCAGCTGGCCAAGAAGAAAAGGCCTGACTTAAACAAAATCAGGACTTATATAGGTACTTCCCAAAGTTGTATTTAACATTCTCAATGGTCAAAGCAGATGCCAGTATCTCAGCCTAGCTTCTGATAAGTCCCTGTCCTTTCTAAAAAAATTTTAAGTTCCTGACAGGGTAATACTTCACGTTCCTCCCTAACTAAAAACTAAACTGTACCAACCCATGACACAGCATCACCATATTTACCTTTTTATTAGCAGATGTAGTTAAGCAAATAGAGAACAACGGGGCTCTGGCAGATTAGCATTAGGCACTCTACTAGTTAATATAACAAAAGTGGGAGTAGCAACTGTACAATGATACATATTTAATGTGAATAAGGATTATGTGTGTGTGTGTGTGTGTGTGTGTTTGTGTATGTTTGTGTGTCTGTGTTGACACAGACAGGCAGCTGGAACAAGCACAAAAACACAGTTAAAATGCAAAGAGTAAATGTATTGCATTGCCTTGCTAAGTGGAAGATCCCAAGGCAACACCCTGGCAGATACACACAAGCACGAAGGCAGGCATTGTAAGGCTCAGTTATCTGAGTGAAAGGCAGGCCTGCTGTTTGCACCAATTTATCATGGATCCATGCACGTACAGTTTACCAACACGCTGTGAATCTCCTCTGGGCTTTTTTATGATCTCTGAGCTTTGACCCTCTCTCTCCCAAAACCAGGGAGCTTAAGCATGTCCATGAGAGTGCCTCCAAGTCTCCCAAAACACCTACATTATCTCTACACAGAAATGCTTCCCAAAACAGAGTATAAACAACACTAGGCACAGTATACAGGCCTCCCCTCACTGTTATTCTCCAGGCCTTGACATTCCCAGCTGCAAGGCCACTTGAGTGAAGCTACCATCCTCATCCTCCTCCTCATTGCCTTTCCTCTGCTTTTAACCCTTTCCTTCCAACAGGGCATTAATTAAGTACCAGAACAGTTTGGGGTATGCTGAGTTGGACTGTGATTGCATGGGATGATGGGGACAGCTTGGCAGTTGAGCATATGGATGTTGTTGTAAAACATTTGTGAGGTGAGTTGTTACAACATCAATAATTCTCTTTAAAAATACTTTAAGAATCAGCCCCCAGTAGTAATGTTACTGTGGGAGTGGGGAAAGTATAGTTAGAAAAAAGTAACCAAAATATAGTGAGAAATATTACCATCTGTAGGTTTCAATAGATGCATCAGTAAGAGAGTTTGAAATTGGGGGAGGGGTGGTGTGTTACACCAAGGCGAAAATATGTCTATTTTCTTTTCCCAAGAAAATGCATTTTGTGTGAAAGGGTAAGGTCTTGTGTTGTAAGTTTTATTTAAGTGTAGTAATACAGTAATTAAGTCTAGTAATATAGATGTTAATTTTGCTCCTTAATTTCTGTTGAAGTAATCTTATGTGTGACCTTTTGCAATGCTGTTAGTGTCACCAGTTAACTGAAATTAACAAACAAACAAACAAACAAACCCCCAAACAAACAAGGATAGAGCTTCACCTAATTACAGACAAATTGGGGATTAGTACTCAGCAAGAAAGAAAGAAAGAAAGACAGACAAACCAACCAACCAACCAACCAACCAACCAACCCAAAACCTAACACACCCCCCCCCCCCCCCCCCCCAACCCCTAGAAGTAAAAACAAATGAAAGAAGACAACAGATGTAAGCATAGCTGCTGATCTGTCAAAAATCAGCAGGATGTGGCTCAGTAGAATTAGTGATGGACAGCAAACTGCAAGCCATGGTTTCCAAAGGTGTGGTGCTGCTTATGTGCCAAAACCTAAAACATGAGTAGAAATTAATTTTAATTATAATGAAAAGCATCTCTGGTTTCTGCTGCGCTCCTCAGCATTGATCATATTGCTCCTCCTCTGGTCCAGACTGGGAACAGCACTCCAAGCAAATGTGGGAACTCTGATGGGAGTCCTTGACCTGCTCTGGACAGCGTGCTGCCAGTCTCTGTAAGATCTTTTGGGTATTGACACACTGCTCACAGGCAAAACTCCACCTTCTTGCAAATATTAGGAGGATTTTGGCAGATGCACTCCTTACTGCTAAGCAACACAGGCTGCAGCCAGGTGGTGAAGGGAAGAAACTGTGTGGGATGACCAGTGGCTATTTGAAAAAAATGTTGCTTCAGGTTAAAGTGTGTGTGTGTGTGTGTGTATATATATATATATATATATACACACACACACACACACACACACACACACATATACACAGGAAGTTGCTTCCGGTTAAATATTACAAAAATATAAACACATAAAAATATATTAATAGTGTATTTTCCCCTGGAAAATTATGGAGGAGTCCTGGAGAATGAAACTTGACTTTCTATCCTGCTAAAACGTTCAGATACCGCCGTGGCAGTGGTTTGGGCCAGACCAAAGAGGAAGACACCACAGTTTGAGAAACAGCGCAAGCATAGGAGCATGCACTGTAGGCAATGTGGATGTGCTTTGGAGGTGGATTATCCCACCTCAGCTGAGCTCAACACGACCTTTAATCTGTCAGTACAGAGGCAGGCTGCAGTTCCAGGCTCCCAGGGCAGTATTTGTTAAAGCTGCGGTCGGTCACTCGGGAGTGCCCCTGGTATTGCCCGCGGACCCGGGACTAGTGCGTGTCCTGAGCCATGATCTTATCGTTGCTCTTAAGAACTTGCCAGCCTAAACTACTGATTTTCCTCTCTTTGTTGGCACAAACTGTAAGCCAGTTCTGATTTCCCACCCTTCTACGCTCCGAACTTCTTGCAAGATCATTAACCAACTTTTAGGGAAACATTAGTAAGCAAGTAGCATTTTGTGGCAGGGGCATAAAACAACATAACCTCAGCGGCATCAAAATGGCCAACAGAGCGGCAAAAATAGCAAATCCTGCAGTTCTCTCAGAAAAGTGACAAAATCATAAAACTCTAGAGTAGTATAGAACATGCCGGTGCCGGAAGCGGCCGTGGCAGGTGTGAACACCTGTGAGAACCGCCCCGTCTGTGCCGGGACCGCCATGCCGGGTGTGGGCACTGCCAACCCCGCCTGTGCCGGGACCGCCATGCCGGGTGTGGGCACTGCCAACCCCGCCTGCGCCGGGACCGCCATGCCGGGTGTGGGCACCGCCTGTGCCGGGACCGCCATGCCGGGTGTGGGCACTGCCTGTGCCGGGACAGCCATGCTGCGTGTGGGCACTGCCAACCCCGCCCTTGCATTGACCGCCATGCCGGGTGTGGGCGCCGACCAGCATGGCCCCGCCCACATCGCTACAGCAGCCAATGGCCGCACAGCAGGCGCAGCCCGGTGCGGAAGTAGGCGGGGCCGGCGGAGCGCGGGAAGCCGGGGCGCGGGGCCGGGCGGGCAGGAGCTGGGGTCCCGCCGGGTCGCATCGGGCGGAGCGGCGGGATCGGGGTTCGGGCGATCGGGACGGGGCCAGGGGCAGCGCCGGGGCGAGGGAGATGGAGTTCTCCAGCCGAGTGAGGCAGAAGCATGCGCGGCTGACTGGAGACCGGCGGGAGCAGTACCCTCACAGCCTGCAGTTTTACCTGGAGCCCCCCACGGAAAGCATTTCCCTGGTGGAGTTTGAGAGCTTTGCCGTCGACCGCCTGAGGCGTGAGTAGTGTCTCTCTCTTCTCCCTTCCTCCTCCCCGCTTCTCCCCTTCCCCTTCTCCTTCCTCCCGTCCCTTCTCTCCCGTCGTTACTTTGAACCCTTCCTGTCTTGGCTGTGTGTATTTCTGGCAGGCCTGGATGCTATGTTCGCCTGACATAAACGGGAGCCGTTGTTTCGGGCGTTTCGGAGAGCTGAGACAGATTTCACAATGAGCGTTTATTGTAGCTGTCGGGATTGTGTGGTTTTGGTTTACACGGGGCGGGGGGGTTGGTTTATGAGCACGTTTCACATTCTGTATGTGTTGTGATATATTTGATGTCTCAGTACTGCATTTCAGGTCCTTGTGGCTGGCGGCCAGGGGTTCCCCTAAAGTCCTGAAAACTGCTGGATCCAAGATTCCATTAGAGTTGAAACTGATGTTCAGAGACTGATCCTTCAGAGTTAGCTGTCTCCCTTTCCTTGTTGACAGTAGGGATCCCAGAATTGATCCAGCTGTTCAGGACTCATGGGCTGCACTTCATCCTCCATATTTCTCACTCTTCTGCTCCATATACCACTAAAAGCAATTCCTGTGGCCTTACCACAGTTTGTACCTTTCCCAGGCTGTCATATATTTAGCTTGTTGTCTCTAACATGGACCTTTTCTTTTTTTGCCCAGTGCTTAAAGTAGTTGAAAATCTTGGTGTGAGCTATATAAGAGGTACTGAAGTATACAAAACTAAGCTGGAGGCTGAGCTCCGGAAACTGAAGTTTCCCTACAGAGTGAGTAGAGATCAAGGCACGGAACTCTCTTGCACTTTTTCTTTATATGATTCAAGAATAATGAGTAAAAGCAGAGGTGATGAAATGCTGTTTCTAAAACTGCAGTTCTGTCATTTTGTCAGAGGTGTAGTTTTTCTTTGAAGTTATGTATTTCTTTCTTTAGGGTAACCCCCTTCCTCAGTAAGTTGGCATTTATTGTCTAAAAGATGACTGTTAATACACTGTTGAACAGCAACGGTAAATTGATTGAATTTTTAATCTGGGAGAAATTATTTCTCTAAAATAACAAGAATATGTTCCATAGGCTTTGGCTGAGGATGATTACGAGGCAAGAAGAAAAGATCATATCTCTCATTTCATACTACGCCTTGCCTACTGCCAGTCGTAAGTACTTTTTGGATTATGCTGTACTCTTATTATTAATTTTAAATATATACAGATACTGCAGTGCTTTGTTATAAACATTACAGATGCTTTAGAGTTGCATCGCTACTGAAGAGAGAGGTAGGCTCAAAGAGGATTTTTTGCTAGGAATCTGATTTCAGTTGTGATGAAAAGGGATATGTGGAATAAATTAATATCTAGATTTTTTAATAGCTAAAAAAATTTACAAACTTTGGCTTTTAAACACATACAATTGATTTGAATCTCTTTTTAGCTTTTTTTAAATGTAAGCACATCCGTATTAACTGATTGTCAGACATATGCAGTGATTGATAACATAGTTTAACTTCTGTATATGTACGTATTAACATATATGTTGATAACTGACCAAAGACTTGACTAATTTAAATAGACTTTATGTTATTGTACAGAGAACGCTGTTTCTGACCAACTATAAATACCATCTGAATTTGAGGTTTCATTGGCTGCCTCTGTTTTTTGTCTATATTCGTTGCTGTGGCTGGTTGCACTGCAATTTTTTTGTTATGTGAAATTTCGAGTGAAAACTTGGTCCTGTAAAGCACATTCTTTTTGTTTCCCCTGTGGTTTGTGGATGAAATTAGAGGTTGTCAGTGCTTTATGTCTGTAGGTTGTTTTGCTTTACATTTACGTGAACTCTTTTTTTCTTATTCTCACAGTTTTTTTAAGAATTAAAACAGGCAGATATGAAGTGTGTTGAATTGTTGATTTTATTGCACTTAAGGCTGCAATACGGTTTATTTTAAGTGACTGTGATAGAATGCATGTTATGATGCTGTTATAGTTGACATGACAGAAGTGCTGCCATGGTAACAGATTTGTAAGCACATTCAGACAGGAAAGGTGAGTAGGAGGGATTGTGGTCTAAGCCAGGATATGGAGCTGGAATGGGTGGGGCTTTTCTTGGAATGACTTTGGATTCCTGCTGCAGAACATCTGATCAGAGTAGGAAGTAGCAAAGGCCTCAATAGCTTGTCTCCAGATAGATGAAACCTCTCCATGAGAGGCCCTGGGTGACTTTTAAACACCCTGGAATCTTTCAGATCACTCATGTCCCATCCTGTTGTCCTTCCAAAAGGCATCTGGGCTGTGCTGAAGACCGTTTGTCAATGTGTGTGATCAATGAGCCTGCTAGATCCATGATGCATGTACAGTGAGGAGCAGGTTGTGGATGTGGAGACCAATACCAGCCTTCACTGCAGTGACTCTGATAATGTAGCTTGAAATCCTGAAAGAAGGGAGCAGATTGAATAACAGAATTGCAACTGAAATCCCTTCTGTATTCTACATGTATAATTTGTGATTGTGAATTTTAAGTGTAATATTGCCTTCTTTCTAGTGCCCATGTTTGTTGTATTTTTATGAACTGCCTTAATCGTACTAGTCCTGCTGATTTTCACAAGATGCTGTCTTGCTTTACCTGTATTGTAAGCTTACCAAAACCCCCTGAAAAGTAGTATCCTCAAGTAGTTTGGGGTCTAAAAGGCCCCTGAAAAGATAGTGGTTTGTATTAGTGGCATTTTGAAAAATCAATTTGTCTTAATTCCAAAGCCAGAATGTTACTTTAAACATTTAGTTATTATTTAGACTATTTAGACCATTACTTTTTTTGTGGGAGATGAGATGCTTTGTGGGTGTTGGTAGTTGATGAAAATTCTACTCTTGTGGAATGTGAGAATCTGATTGAAGTTCTTGCTTAGTAAATAAATTGGAGGTACTGTTCAAACCCTGTGTTTTGGGGAAGCATCTTCAAAATTAGACTATAGGCAGGGCAGCAGTGGGTAGGTTGTTGAAGGTGAGCTGCTGTGCAGAAATGAACAGAAGCTATTTTGGGCCACAGAAACAGCAGGAAAGAGCCTGGCTTTGTAGTCTTGGGGGAAAGACTAAATCTTTAGTGGAGGAGGGTTTGGTTAGACTCTGGGACACCCTTTAGACAATGTGCAGATGCCATTTTATGTTCTCATTTATATGTATTTGCTGCATTTTGATAGAACAGCTGTTAGTTTTTGCTTGTACTTTGAAAAGGTGGATTTCGTGCTTACTCATAATGTGGAAAATAGCATACTAAGAACAATGAGGTGAGCCTGTACCCAGTGTTCTCTTTTGAAAAGCAAGATACTTTGGGGATATTTCTATCATCTACAACTGGCAAGTTTCCAGAAGATAAAACTGAGAGGCAAATAGAATATACTGTACTTCTAGTTTTTATCATACTAAGTCCGAAAAATAATCTTGGCATAATCATTAGGTTGATTGAAAAAGTGCACTTAAATAGGTATAACTGCAGACTAGGTTGAATTCAGTTCCTGAGGCATGTGTACATGTGTTTGCATTTCCCTGGGACAGTGCTTTTCCAGTTTTTAGTTGACCAATAGTGCCATCCAGGGGTAAAAGTTGATACCGATTTTTCTTTTTTAGCTTCTATCAGTCCTAACTAGTAAATTGGATTGTTTTGATTTGGTTTCCATGTGACCAGCTCCTCGATTCTGGTCAGTTAAATTTGTAAGGTAGTCAACATCTCTTGACTTTTCCTTCTTCTGCCTTCTGAAATCCATGACTTTAAAGCTTATTCCCTTATGATAGTGTATTTACAGTCTCAAGAGAAACAGTCTCATCCATACCCTTCTTTCACACCTCTTCTAATGTCACTTAGATCTGTAAAGATGAGGAAATAGAATAATCTCTTTTCATTTGCTTTCATGGCAGATGCAGATGTAAAGATAATTTTATTTGCACATTGACAGGAGTGTGCATTTTTGCTTTTGTCTACTGCATCTCTCGTCACAGCAAATCAGCTGTGAAAAGCCTTGAAAGCCACAGGAGCATAATTTTCACTTTACTTTTTTAAGATGGAAGAAATAAATTTTACCTCTGCTCTGACAGCAAAACTCTTTTATTCAGGAAACTTTCAAACATGCTTTTATGTCTTTTTAAAATGGTTTTTTGTTTTATTTGTGTCTGTGTCACATAACAAGGACATAAATTCTGTTTCAAACTTAGCAAGGCCTGTTCACTACCCCTTGACATTTTTTCTATAAGATAAATTAGACTTCTCTGCTAAAATTGCTGCCCCTATGTTGAGCAGCATTTTCTTTTGTGTTTTATCTGTACTCATGTTTCCCTTGCTGTCTAGTCTTTAACACTTAAATTCTGAGTAATCCATTGGTGTTGGTTGCTTAGTAAAGCAGTGATCTGGCCCATGCCCAGAGTTTTCATAAATCAGTATTAAGTTGTTGGAACTCTTGTGTTAATTGTGGAATGTGAGCTACTAGTCTTAAATTCCAGATTTACAGGCATTTGCATGCCTTTCCTAAAGTGCTTCTATATTTATGCTTCCTAACATACCCCTTCTTGGGGTGAAGAGTATTTCTATTCCAACCCCAGCCCCTCAGGTGCTGTTCCCTATATGAAAGAGACTTTTTAAATATTATTTTTATAGTTGGGAATCTATGAACTGGTTTAAACTGTTGAGTAATCTGCCAGAAATTTAAGTGGCAAAAAATGAGATATTCTTAACATCTGCTCTTCAATGACCTGCAACTCTCTCAGCTTCAGCAGCAGCTTGGTTAGTTATCTAATGACAGCGACATTGCTTTTCAGTTAAGCTTGGGGTTTTGATAATAAATATTGTTACTTAATATGAGTTTGTGATGACAGTGTATGATTTTTTTTCATGTGAATAATGAGTATAAAGTACGGTTTGGCTTCAGAAGTGATGTAAATAATGCCCTAATGATGATGATCCCAGGAAAGTCAATTTGAAGGCATTTGCTGTACATATACAGTAGTGTGAGGTCACCTTGTCAGCTATTTTTGTCAGCTGTAGGAAGAATCCACTTAGGTGTGTGTATAACAGATAAAGTAGTATTTTCTTATTGTGATAACTTAAGTGGGTAGGTGGGATTACAGCATTTGATCTACTCTCCTAAAGGAAAGGAACAACAGACTGGTTGACCTCCAAAGCAATTCTATATAATTGTGTTTGTGGTTTGTTTGTTTTTTTATGTTTGTGTGTATGGTGTTGGTGTTTTGTTTGGTTCTCCCCATAGGAAAGCAAATGCACTGTAAATCAAGGAATATGGAAAAAATTGTCACATCCCAGGATTTAACTACAGTCCAAGATGGCCACAGAAGAATTGCAACAGATGAGTCATTAAAGCATTAACTCCCATTTTAAGCTGCACTGATTATTACATCCCAAGCACTGAGACTGTCCACCGGATTTTATTTTACAAAGCACCTTAACAACCTTTCTGTTTGGTCGTTTTATATAATAATTAATTTTCTTCAAGCCATATTTCAAGCAGAGGTTTTGTCCACAAAACCACAAACAACTCTGTTGTGATTCACATGTTCCCTATGGGAAAATATGCTTAAATATTGTAAAGGGAACATATAAGACTGCAGTATTTCTGTGCTCTGTGAATTCCATTGGCAGTGGCCTACCGGGTAGCTCTCAGAGGACAGTTTAAGGGAGTGCCCTGTGGTAGTGAGATACAGCATCATCTGCTTTCTGTCCTTGCACATACAGGGTGACTTTTCTTACTGGCACTCTGGTGCCTACTTGCTGTAGCTTTGAGTAGCGTGCTGATACCTGGGAATCTGAGCACTAGGATGTGAAGGGTTCCATGAGTACTTAGAGTACTTGGATTGGCTTCAGTGTTAAGGCTTCTGACTTCTGTCTCTGTCTTCCTGTTTGTTCTTCTACTTGTTCACCTGCAGTTGCTTAACCCCTTTTTCTCTTTTGTCGAGAGTTGGATGTTCTATTTGTGTTCCTCACTCAACCTCGTTGCCATATATTTTCTTTTTGTCTGTTTCCAGGCTATTTGTTGCCTAGAATAGAGTTCACTGTTGTCATATTTTCTGAGATGCATGCATATTTCTTCAGCTGGAGATACATCAAAAGTGAGAATTAAAAGAAGTAGCTTTCAAAATATATTTGCCTCATCACATTAATTGTGATGTTAATTGTACAGTGAAGAATTATTGTGCCATGTTGTAGAAAAGACCTGTCCTTTAAATACCAAGGAAGAATGTTACCTACAACTGAGTATTTTTTTTCCAAAACAAGTAAAAAGTATTGTCTCTCCACAAGTCTTTTCTGACTGAGTGTGCATTGCTGAAGGTTTCCTGCCTTCACTTCCAGTCTTCTCTCTGTCAGCATTACTGTTGTGTTTACTAGGTTTGCGGTCTAGTTTTCAAGCCAAGAAATAATGAATGTATATTCAAAAAATGTTTTTTTTTTTTTTTTTTTTTTTAGTGAGGATCTCAGGCGTTGGTTTCTTCAACAAGAAATGGATCTCTTCCGATATCGCTTCAATCAACTAACTGGCAGTTTAATGCAGAAATTCCTGGAACACGTTAACTTATCATTTGAAGCTGTAAGTGTGTTCCTTTCTGTATTTATGTTGCACATGTCTGTTGTTTTTTTAAAGTTTTCATTAAGATGGTTTTAGCAATTGTGTTTAAGAAATAGAAAGTGCAGTTATTGTTTTAAAAAACCTAACCACACAGAACTTCTAAAACTGGGGAATAGGGTGCGTGAGGATTAAGTGATGAGATTTTGTGCTACAAGAGAAGCTCAGTCTGCTTCAGTCTACAAACACAACTGAAAAAACAAGTAATTACACATGTAAGTAAACAAGGTTTACTAAAGCTGATAAGTATTTTTGAATCAAAATTTTGGGTGGATTAGATCATAGGTCATAGAATGGTTTGGAATGGAAGGAACCTTATATATCATCTAGTTCCAACTAGATATAGCCAGGGACACTTTTCAGTAGACCAGGTTGCTCAGAGTCCCATCCAACCTCACCTTGAACGCTTCCAGCAATGGGACATCCATGACTCCTCCAGGCAGCCTATTCTAGGACATCACTACCCTCACAGTAAAGAATTTTTTCCTAGTCTAAACTTACTTCTAATCTAAACCTACTCTCATTCAGTTTGAAGCCATTCCCCCTGTCCTGTCACCACCACATGGCCCTTGTGAAAAGTCCCTCTCCATCTTGTAGGCTCTCTTCAAGTACTGGAGGCCACAATTAGGCCATCCCAAAACCTTTTCTTTTCCAGGCTGAACAATTCAAATTCTCCCAACCATTCCTAGTACAGAGGTGTTCTATCCCTCTGATCACATTGGTGTCCTTCCTCTGGACTCATTCCAACAGGTCCATGTCCTTCTGTGCTGAGGACCCCAGAGCTGGATGCAGCACTGCAGGTGGGGTCTCACAGGAAGGGAGCAGAGGGGCAGGATCACAGAACTGTTAGGGTTGGAAGGGACCTCTGGAGATCACCCAGTCCAATCACCCTGCCAAGGCAGGGTCACCTAGAGCAGGTTACACAGGAACGCATCCAGGTGAGTTTTGAATGTCTCCAGGGAGGGAGACTCTACAACCTCCCTGGGCAGCTTGTTCCAGTGGTCTGCAGCCCACAGCATTAAGCAGTTCTTCCCTATGTTGAGTTGAAACTTCCTGTGTTTTAGTTTATGGTCATCAATTCCATCTCTCCTCTTGTTGGCCACTCTGCTTTTGATGCAGCCCAGGATGCAGTTGGATTTCTGGGCTATGAGTGCACAAGACCAGTTCATGCCCAGCCTCTCATCCATCAGCACTCCCAAGTCTTTCCCATCAGGGCTGCTCTCAATCTGCTCATCCCCCAGCCTGGATTGATACAGGGATTGCCCTGACCCAGGTGCAGAACCTTGCACTTTTTAAACTGCATGAGATTCCCCTGGGCCACTTCTGGAGCTTGTCCATGTCCCTCTGGATGCAATCCTGTCCTCCAGGTGTGTCCACAGCCCCACTCTCCTTGGTGTCATCTGCAGACTTGCTGGGGGTGCACTCGATCCCTTCAGCTCTGTCATTAATGAAGATATTAAATAACACTGGTCCCAGTAAGGACTCCTGAGGGACACCACTTGTCACCCATGTCCACTAGGACTCTGTGCCATTGACCTTTGAACATAGATGTCCAGCCAATTCCTTATCCATCTAATGGTTCTCCCATTGCATCCATTTCTTTCCAGTTTGGAGAGATGAATGTTGTGGGGGACTGTGTCAAAGCTTTACAGAAATGCAGATAAATGTCATCTGTAGCCCCTCCCTTTGCTGATGTAGTCGCTCCATGATAGAAGGCCACTTGTTTGGTCAGGCAGGACTTGCCCTTGGTGAAGCCATGCTGGCTGCCCCAAATCACCTTGCTATTATTCATGTGCCTCAGCACAGCTTCTAGGAGGATCTGTCCTGTGATCTTTCCAGGCACAGAGGTGAGGCTGACTGGTTGGTAGTTCACAGGGTTTTCTCTAAGCTTTTAATACATGGATACAATGTTTGCCTTTTTCCATTCACTTGGGACTTCAGACTGCCATGACTTTTCCAATATCATGGGGAGTGGCTTGGCAACTCCATCATCCAAGTCTCTCAGGACTCTGGGATGCATCTTATCAGGTCCTTAGTTTGTGTTCTTCAGATAAGAGCATAGTTTGTGTTCCTCAGATAAGGTCTTATCTGCCTTATCTGGCCATCTGGGCCAAATAACACTGATGTTAAAATTACCTTGTTTTCTTGGTGAAATGTGTGATAATTCACCCTAAATGTTTCAGTAATAAGAAAAGCAATGCCTGTGTTTGATTCTTATGTGAACTGTATGTGCAGTCTGTTCTCATCACATTGTGGACTTCAGTTGAAAAATAATTGTGGTCAGAATATGTTTTTATTCATAAACTTTGCTCTAGAACCTTTGCAGTCTACTAAACTACTTTTAAGATGTGGCTTCTTGCTGTAGAAACTGCAGCAAACTACAGTGACCCGGGGACTTTGTGCATTGTTTCATTTGTGAACACTGACATCTGGAAAACTATGTGGAGATGAAAAATAAGTGCATTCGGTGAATGCTTATGATAGCTGTTGAGGACATAGTTAAAATTGAATAATCCAAGTATGAAAATCCTGTATGGATTGCTCAAAAATGTAGCATTCTGTGTTATTGTCTCCGTGGGGACATATGGTTACATATTTGTGCATGATAAAAACAATTTTGACTCTTCCTGTTTGTGCATATTTTATAAACAGTTACAGAAGCTATAGGTGTGTAACCAAGACCATGATTTAGCTTAAATAACACAAAATTAGAGGCTAGCATTAAATATAGTAGCTACAAATTGTGCATTATTTATAATTTTAAGAGAAATTATATACAATTAAATAAGTTTCATTGTAACTTAGACTTCATACATGCACATATAAATGTAAATTATCTTATTTTTTTTAATAGACAATCTGATTTTTGCTCATTAAGTACGTGCTATGGAGAATGCAGAATATAAGTTGTCCAAAACTCTGTAAATGCTCTTATTCCACAGTTGTTGTTTTCTAATTATAACTTAAATTCAAAACTTTTTCCCTTTTGACTTAAACTCATTCTATTTCTTTTGATGAAAAACCTTGAAAATGCAAAATCTGTTTAGACAAACAACTGTTGTTGGTGTTCTAGGGATATTATAGAAGAGTTCCTGCTGTTATATACTGTTTTGTTTGTCTGAGTGGATTAAATGAAAATGTCTATTGCAGTGCCTGCATTAATGATTTTAACAGTATTTTGCAGTGCAGTTTTGTTGGGAAACTCCAGCTTTACCTGTAGCTTTCATTGTAAACTTGAGTGAATAAAAATTAATGTGCAATCATCATTCCACTGAGAAAGCCTTTCTCTTAAAATACTACTTATTCTAAAAACTTAAATATTCTAGGATATGTGGCTGATGTACATTATGTGTTGCTGGACTGAAATATCTTGCATCAGTGCATGTTGGTAAAATAGGATTTGTGCAGTGTTAAGAGTAACAGAGGCTTTCCTGTGTATTTGAGAGGCTATTAGAAATGCCATTCTCTGGTTCAACAGACCTTTCAGTGTGTTTGGTGTGTTTGTTGTATTTTTGTTGCTTATTCCCCAGCCTCATATTCTCTTGTCACAGTTTCACCATTTGGGCTTGTAGGAATAAATTAATGTTTGCAGGTTGCTGGGAATAGCTAGAAGTATGGCTTGGTTCTGTGCTACTGAATGTTCCTTCAATATGTCAAAATGATTAAGAAGGTATTACTTTCTTACTGATGTTGAGGCAAAAACCCCCATAATTTTATTGAAAATCTAATGCCCTACTTCTGCTTTCAGACCCTGCTTTGAATTCTTATGGGAATTTGGGCAAAACTAATCCTTTGTTACACTATTCAAATGTATAAAACGTTTGAATATTATTAATGAGTTCCATATGTATTTGAATCAGGTCTAAATGCTGTGGAGCTATGTAGAGGCCAGTACAAAAGTATGGCTACTCTAAAAGCAGTATTCTTTTTTCAGTGCTCTCTTTGTAAATGGAAACACTTCCTTTGAAAAGGAAATTAGAATGAACTATTCCCCTCATGCTTTCCTTTTAGAAGTTACAATGTTTTCTTTCCTTATTGTGCATAAAACAAGACAGAAATCAAATTTTGTGCTCTGTCAGAGAAAGAGATGGTGTTCAGAAAAAGGAAGTAAGTTTTGATGTTACAATCCATCTTCTATATGGATACATGGATAAAAATTCTATTATGGAACTTGAAATTGCTTATGATAAACTAATAAACTCTTAGTTAAATTTCTTTAATGAGGAGAGAGGTGGCTTGCATTTTCTAGATAATGTTTCTGGTTTCAGAGCTGTAATCTGAGAAGGGCCAGCCCTGCTAAAGCTTGAACTAGGTGTAGTCTGGCATAGCAACATTAACAATTCTAAGAAGCGCTGTAAGAAGTGATTCTCAGTATTTATTAAAAGAACTGGTCAACTCTTTTGTGGGGAGGAGAAATAAATGGATTATCTTGTACAGTTTTGTCATCATTGTCGTTATTTACAGCACCAACAAAGTGAACCTATAATTGAGAATTCAATAACTGTCACCTCTCACCTTTTCTTATTTGCTTACATGCTTGAGAAAGTGATATGTACATATATATTTTGCAGAGGTTTTGCAGACTAATTTCTGAGATTTTGTGAATTGTGGATTGAGAATTATTGCTTTATAGAATCAAGAAATCTTCAATCCCACTAATGGATAAGATCTTTCCGTATTGAAGATCTTTGAATACTTAATAAAAAGATCTTATATAGCAAATTTTGGAAAGAATGAAGTTGTTGACAACTAGAAGAAAAAAATATCATTATATTTCCAAAGCTTTTTTTATATGATGGTCAGCTATAGAGAGTTTGATATGATAGTAGTCCTTATCTCATGGTTAAAGAAATATTTAATCAAAGAGCAAGAGCTTCCTGTAATAAAAAATAGAAATAGAATTTAAGGAAAACTAATGTTTTAATTTTTTAATAGGATTTCCTATGTCTAGTGGCTGACATTTGTATTGCTGATGGAGCAAAATATGTGGTACAGTGTTTAATACAGTTAGTAAATGCCTGCTCTGCAGAGTTTTACCTGATTATAAAGTTGCCCTTCACTTGAGAAAGGAAGGGTGTAAACTTTTCTATACTCCAGTTAAACCTGATGACTTCAGTAAGATGAATATGTCTGAACATGCATAGGATTACTACAATACAAAATTTTTACAATGTTTATGAAAATAAGCCTCTCTACATTTAATATAAGTCATGGAAATTTGAGGATTACATAAGTTCTTCCTTGAAAAGTTTTTACAAAGCTGGCACTGGATTGAGTTAGTCCGTCTTCAGTATTCTGTAAGAAGCCTCTGGGACCTGGATTTCTTGGGAAAAAAAAATTAAGCTTGATTTGAGTTTTTATTTGAGATACTTTTTTTAACTACTAACATGTAGATTGCATTTTAATCACTTGTAGGAATAGCTTTGGCTTGTCTCTTCTCTGATATCTGGAAGATGCCTGGACTGGTGCTGCCCAGCCTAGTGGAACATTGCCTTGGTGCTCAAAATTTTACAGTACTCTGAAATATTATTGTTTATAGCTACCAATTTATGCCAGCATGAGTGAGAGGTAGAGTGCATGATATTGAATAAAATGTTGAGAAAGGATGAGAGTAAAAGCAAAGTGAGAATAAATCTGTGCCTGAAGAACATTTTCCCCTGATACGTTGATTCGTTTGCCAGCACAGTAAAAGGAGAATAATGGAATGGTTCTGAAGGTATTTCAGAATGTTTGTAGTCTGTGTTATACTTTAAATATTAAAAAAAAGGAAGGATCAAGGTGTTTAAGAGACAGTACTCCCATCATCCAGATAAATATGGAAGCTTTTTATGTATGGCATGTAATTTTCAGCACTCCAGGCGTATTAAATAATCTATGTGCAAAGTCAGTCACATAGGGAGCATCAGAAATCCTTAAGCAGCACTCAGGAGGAGTAAATGCTGACATTTTAGGTGACAGAGCCTGTCAAAGAGAATATGCAAACACAGGTGTGCAGTTGAGATTTACATCAATTTAGGAGATTAAAGTATTAAAATCTTATTATAAATGAGTAATTACATCAGTGATGCCTGACAGTTTCTGGCAGTAAAAGGCACTAACAGATTTAAAGATATTTAAAGGGAAATTTGTGAATATTTAAAATATTGTAGTCATTGAAAATATTTTAATCTCAAAGTAAGTTGTTCAGGATATGAAGGAATTATATAAAATAAATGGGTTTATGAGTATGTGATACTTGGGGTTCAACTACAAAGCTGTTCTTGACATCGTTAGAAATACTTCCTTTGAAGCCCTCAGTCTGAGTCTCAGCCTTTAGTCTACTTTGCCTTGCATAATTTTAAGTCTCCAAGACCTGCCACCTGCTCTTAGATACCAAGCAGAAGATTTTTCCCTTTAGCATCTGCAGCTGTAGGTCTGTGATACATCTTGTGCTGATTTGGAACATCTAATCAACTTCTGGGTCCATTCCAGTTGGCTCTCGTGAAAACTTGCCACAAAACCTGTTCACCTTAATTTCACCTTAACCAGTCACACTTTCTTTCCCTGGGGATGGTCTTAGGGTCTCCTCTGTTCAAGTGGACAAAATGTTTTGTGGTTACTTTCAGAGTGCTCTGTGTGTGTGGTGGTATTTTTTGAGGGGGTGAGGTGGTTTGTGGGTTTTTGGTTTTTTTTGGTTTTTTTTTAGTTATTTTGTTGTGTTGTTTTTTTTTTCCTTGTCAACACTTTCAACAGCATTTTGATGACAGTAGTTCCATTTGCCTTGCCCATGAAATTGTCATGGCTTTGCTTGCAAAGTTCCTTGCATCTGTATATTCAAGCTTCACAGTGGTGGTCATCATTCTGCTGCTTTCCTTGCCTTTTAACTTTTTTAAAATAATGTCAAACCTAACATATTTCTTTTTCTTCTATCCACTAGTTGAGAAAGGTTGGGCTTTTTTTCCTGTTTGTTTTTTCCTTCTCTTTGTATTTGCCTTCTTTCTGTCAAGATTTCTTGTTTCTTCTTTATGCCTTTCTTTGTGTGGTGTTTTGTTATTTCTGTGAGTGTTCTTTGTCGTTTTTACAGCCTTCAATTTTAGATCAGATTTTCTTCTCTGATGCTGTTCTCTAGAGCTCTTGCAGTGCCCCCAGCCTCATGGCATTTTAGTATGCGATCTGCTCCTGTTTTAATATACAGGTTAGGAATTGAGGTATTAAATTTTACTTGGATTGTGGAACTTGGCTTAAAACATCTTTCATTTTGAGTTCAGTTCTTCCACACAGCTTTTCCAATGGTTTTGGAACCCAGGTTGTAGAAGATTCAGTGGAACTGTTTGGTCATTTGCATATGAAAGTGTCTTTTGGTGACTTCAAGGGTGTTTGACACAATATGACAGCTGCTTTTTTCTGTGCCCCTGAGGCCTGTGCACTGTGATACAGGCCATAAAATCAGATTAACACACTTGGGGTTTTATGACACTCATGGATTGCTGCTTGTCTTGTGTTTTTTCCTTAATTACTGTTGAGTGCTTTGATTTGTTGCTGTACCTTTCCAGGAATTTAACTTACATGCTGGAATATGGAGTGGAGTAGAATGCAAAATTTAATTCTAAATTTATTTTTTTAGTGTTATTCTGGTAATCATTTTGATTGTTCTGGTTTCTTTATCTTCAGACTGTTCGTACCTCTTTGTTGCTTCCAGAAGAAAGAAAAATTAATAGTCATTATCATGTCTTAATCTGTGGTGTAAGGATGTTGTATAATTGGTTTTATATTTCCTGCAATGCTTCTATTCACTATTATCTTTCTGTATTGTGTAAAAGAAATAAACTTCTAAATATGATGTATTTAATCTTGAATACATCTGTGTTGCTGTTTTTACTCTGCAGAGCAGAAAAAAAAATCATGTTTAAATTGAACTTTCTTACCTTTGAATAGCCTCTTGAAATTTAAAAAGTATTATGACCTTTTAAATAACTTCTACTTTAGATGCCTTATCTTTTGGGTAACAGCCAGTTATTGCAGAATCAGATGTCCTAATTTTTAGATGCTGTTATAAAGCACTTTATTTTAATAAATGCTTTGGATCATAGAAATGGGGAAGGACTGGCAGATGGGAATAGTCAGCTGGGGGAGCTAAAGGTCTTTAGTGCATCTGCAGGCATTTGAGAGGAAGAAATAAGAACTGCAAAATAAAATGGAAAGAGCAAAATGCATTAGTGATGGAATTCTTCTCCACAGTAGCTCTTTGATGATGCAGTTGAAGTGCTTTTTTAGCTGCTTTAAGCAGTAGAAATTAAACTTCTTTAATTTCCATTTTTATGATCAGAGTAGTCCTATGAGAGACTTTCTGATATCACTATTATGCTTCCTCCAAAAACCTTTATCTTGGTAGTGGGGCAGTTGTATAAATATTTGTAGTTCAGCTTCATGAAAAAAACACTTTATGACTGCCTTTATTTGGTCCAGAAAATCCTAAAGTCAGATGTGGATTAACGAGAATGGGGACTAGTTTGGGTCCCTATTAAGGACAGCTACATTTGAAAGAATACTCAGTATCATGTCTAGCCACTAAACAGCTGTGACTACAATTATCCATTTTGGAACAGGTATTTAATCCAGAGCATTCTTCTCTTAGGGTTGATGGCTTCTCATTTCAGGGGCATCAAATGATATTTCTTCCTTTCCCAAACAGGATGGGGAAAAGTAGAAACATCCGGAGTCTATATTACTGTGTGGAAACTTATGCCAAGCTAAGACAATAACTATAAAAGTAGGCTATGGCTTGCATTTGCAAAGGAAATGGTTCTGAATTGTATCTTATTTTTCCACTACTTAAATCTTGTATTTCTCCCTTTGCTTGAAAACCAGTGATGCTTATCTTACAGCTGACATCATCATAAGTGATGCTTTTCTTACAATTGACATCATCGTAAGTGATGCAGGCGTAAATGGGAAATGTACCTTACTGCCAAAAATATCTATTCTGTCATTTAACTCCATGCTTAGAGTCATGACAGAAACAAAATTGTATGTGGAAAGGTTTAGGAGTAGTGGTTTTTTAAGTGCTAGAGTTGGTTAATGAAATAAGACAGTGAAACATGTACTGTTTGTGCTTAAAAAAACAGAGTGAGTTATACTCATCTAAAAGTAATTGGGTTGATTGCCAAGCAGCCTGGGTGTTCTAGTGACCTAACGTTTTGAGGGATGAGATTGATTAAATTATTTAAGCTTAAAATGAGTGGTAATATTTTCTCACATACTTTTAAAATAAAGCTTGATTTTAAATTTTTTCGCTCTCTTTTTTTTTTTTTTTTTCCTTCTTCTTTTGTGCACTGGCAGGATGTATGGAGGTCTCTTTATTTACTCTTCTCTAAAGGATCCTTGAGCTGCAAGCATTGCATTAGTTATGGAGAAAACCGGTGCATTTTGCTACAGTAATTCTAGTGGCATGTATTTATTTGCACATATGGTGTTGGTGATATTCTGTGAAATTGTAGGGTCAAGTAATAGATATGATTAAAGAATATATTTCTTCTGGGGATGCCCTTTTTCACCTTCATAAACATAATGAACAACAGTTTGCAAATGATGCAAAATGCTAATTAAAAGTTTTAATTTGGCAATCATCTCAGTTTGATTAGAAGCAGATGCTGATTATCGGCAGAAATCTAAATGGACTCTTAGAAGGTCTTTCTTATTGCTTAAAATTGACTTGTGGAAATAAAGTCAAACCACCCCACAAAAAGAGCACTGGGACACTATGATTCTTACTAAATGGCTATGTGTACATCATAATTTGAGTTAAATAGGAACTCAACAGTCCACTGTAAGGCTGAATCCTTCAGTACCAGGTACCATATATGTTCTTTCTGGATGAAGTACCTTCTCTAGCTGCTTTGAAAAAGTTGTATGCTTTGAAATAAAAGTTGCAGAAAAAGCTGCAGTAAATTTACGATGAATAAAAACATTCTTTTAATCTAGCTGAAAGCAGCTAGACAACATTTGGAATACAGTTCTGAGGCAGATGTTCTGCTGTAACTCTGGATTTCTAAAGTAAAATTGAAATAGCAGCTGTGCCAAAAATGTAGTGGAAAATAGGATCTTGTACACCAGGCTCTTCAGCAAATCCTAACCTTGGCCTTATTGATTTTCAGTTCTTAGCAGTTGGTAATTTTGGATTCTTGGAAGAAACTTCGTATAGACAAGCAGAAAGGTGTCACAAAGTGTCTCCTCATTTTTCTATAAATATTTTAGACATTCTTTTTGGGGAATGAGAAAAGAGAAAATTGGGGAATATATAGTGTATTTTTAAAAATTATACCCATATGTTGTACAAGAAGAAATTTGGTTTTGAATAATCAAGGTGTTAAATTCTTTGTAGTGGTTGAAGTTAATAATGTTTGAAAAATGAATTAATTTTTTTTACATAGCAGCGAATGCAGTAGCTTTGGATATGTTTATATTGTTCCTTAATACAGCAGCATAAAAGCTGATAGGATGGTTTCTACAGGATGTAATTACTCTGCAAGTAGAATTTACTAGCTGTTTTGGACATAAGCTTCAGAAAATGGTCTGCCAGCTTTGAAACACTCTTCCTGGCTAATCCTGTGATTGAATCTAGAGAAACATTTGTTAAAAAGTTTCTTTAAAATTGCATCTGAAGTTACTGTTCTGATTTGTAAATGAAAGAAAACTGGTTGATGTATTTAACAGAAGGATTTGTATTTATCAGAAGGGTCTTCTGTTAGCTCTTCAGTCATGTGTGACTCTAACATGTATGTGTTAGTGTTTCTAGGTAATGCTGTAGTAACTGTGTCATTCAGCTTTCATTTGAATGGATATAGGGAAATGTGTGTCAGGAACCTGTATCACTGAATTTCTCTGTGATAATGGTAACCATGAATTAGCTGCATAGTGAGGCAGATCATAAAATGTTCTTTCTGTTTCCACTCTTGACTCTAAAAAGAAGCCCAAACAATGTTTCAATTGATGAAATCAAACTAGTATCAAATAATTCCAAGTGCTGCCCTTTATATTTTTAGGTATGCTAGCAAGCTGAACTTGAGCTAAAATATAAAGTTGTAATACTCTAGAAGATAAAATTTTGTTCTTAATTAATTTATACTTGGCCAGAATGAAGTTGATAATCGTCAGGTTTGTGAATGACAGATTTATGAGCCTCTGGAATGTTTTCTTTAAGGCTCTTCATCCTTTTAATTGGTAGGAGAGCTGGGAATGGTGTCCTTTGCTAATCAAGCTAGTATTCATTAACTGGCTGATTACACTTTAAATTTATATTCTCAAATTTAATGGTATCTAGGTTAATACTTTGGTATTCTAGTGCTAGCTTAGTTTGTAGTGTGATGTGGGGCGATGGAGAAGATTGATTAGGAAATGTTTTTTATTTCTACTTCATGTCTAGAGTTGCAATTTAGCAAAGTATAGATTGACACCACTTGTTTTTGGGAAGGGCGTTGTGCCACCTGAGTACCAGGTGAGAAATGCAAATTTTAGGAAGTTCGCTTTCTAAGGACACCGGTGGCATGTGCCCATAAATACCTAAAGCTGAGTCTTGGAAAAGAAAGGGACTTGTGCATGGAGTTCTTGTTCCTTACTGGGAGACTTAGAAACAGTAAAACTAAATAGTTACACATATATAGCAGTATAATGTGTGCATGCATCATTAAAACAGGGTAGGGATATCAAATTTATTTTGAAGTTTTTGGACTACCTCACTGACTTGTTTGTTTAACCAAGCCCTGCATATTAAATTATTCATATTTTAATCTAAATTTATGTGTCTTTGTGTTTCCAGGACAGTTCTGTAATTAAATGTCAATGAATAAACTGCACATAGAAGGCAAGAAAACTAGAAATAGTGCAGCTTGTCCTGAGTACTTGCTTCTTTCCCTTCCTCTCTTTTTCTATCTTTATTTTCCATAAGGCTCAGGAATCTACAGTGAGTTGTTGAATTGCTTCAAGCTATGCTACCTGACCCACATCACTGAAAAGGGAAGAGCCTTTTTCTGGTGTTTGTTGCTTGTGCAAAGCAAAGTCTGACATAGTGATAAGCAGCTTACTAAACTGGCTACAAATGAATGAGGCAAAACTGGTGAATTGTTTCCTGTGGGGTGAGTTTAATCAGTTCTGTGTGGAAGGTCAGATGACCACCAGGTGAGACCCTCAGAAGTAATCTATATATTTTTTTTGTTTTTATATTTTGAGCAACACAATGTTTTATCTAGGGGAGGTCACTAAGTTCTGTCAGAAGTTAAGCAGCCTGTTTATCTTTCTAATCTCACTTAGAATCCTAAAAGCTGTATTTTAATTGTATCTTATTTTTTAATGATTACTGGAATGTGTCTTTACAGGTGCTATTTTAGGATGAAATTATTAAATATACAAACTGTAGTACTCTTATTTAAATAATTAAAAAAACTCCAAAACAACAGTAAAAAGTAGCTTTTCTAACTTCTGTGAACCAAAAAATTGTGTTTCATGAACCAAAAATATGTGTTTCATGAAGCTCTGAATGAGCGGTACGGACATGGCCTGGCTTAAAGCTTGAGTCTGACTTTAGACTATGAGAGGTGCATTTCTTCATTGCACCTTTGGTCAGTTTGACGTGAAAATGGTGAAATCATTAATGCAAATGGAGGATTATTTTTCATGTTCCAGTCTTTAGGGAAACCAGTTTCATTTTTGAATGCATTCTGGAGACATTTTCCAGCTTTAGTTAGGGGCTAGGATTATCCTTGTTTCTTCTTCCTCTTTTTCTTTATTAGCTGAAAACATGAAGGCATTGTGAATTAGATGAAAAGGCAAGGAGCAAAGTGTTTGTGGGGCTGCTGAATGTTTGCCTAACCTATAAGATACTTGAGCCTGTAAGAAGTAAATTATTTAACAGCTTTATGTATATTATTTATGTATATAATTAATAGTGCTGTGCAATAATCTTTATGTTTGTTTAAAAAATACAATTTCTGATAAAACTGTATTTTCGGTCACACTGTCCACAGTCTTATCTAAATCTTTAGTCATGGCCCATTAACCTGTTTTTTGTGAGGGTTCACCAGGATCACTTTTACCCCAACAATTTTAAATTGTTTGCTAGTGACATGCAAGAAAATCTAAAATGACTGTCACTACATCTGTACAAAGTTGATTTGGTCAAATTACTAATAAAGAAGGAGGTAGACAACTTGTGAAGTTTGGAACAAATCCCCCTTGAAATAAAATGTAATACTGAAAAAATGTTTATGTTGGTGAAATTGAGCTGATTTGTTTTGGAAGAACAAATAAAGAAGGAATCCTTGCCTTTCCCTCTTATTGTTCTCCCCCTCAGTATTGCTGACCTGTCTGTAAAACAGTTTCTGGACTCCTTTAATAGCTCTCTGGAAAAAACACTCTACTCTGTCCTTGGCTTGGTTTGAGGGAGTTATTTTTAGTAAGATATCCTAGAAGAAATAATGGAATTGTAACCACCGTTGCTGTACATTGTGTTGTACTGTGTTTACTTGGTCAGTGTATTTACGTGGGCAGTGAGGGTTTGAAATGACATGGTGGACAGGTTCTCCTAAGGAAATTCTACTAAGAATGCATAGAACTGTTACATTTGAAAATAGAAGCCACTATTTTGGGATTAAAATGAAAACTCAGGTCTCTGGTAGGTGAAAGGCAGGCTTGCAGGCTAATGCAGTGACTTAGATTTATACGTACTTAGACAAGAAATAGATAATCAGGAAGGAATAATGGAGTTTTGGTACTATTGTGTGAAATTTGTATATAGTTTGTATGTCATATTTGAAAAGCAGGAATTTTTCAAAGTCTAACAAGAATAAGATTGTTAATGAGAGTATTTTATAGAAAGTATTCTCTCGTTTCACTTACAGAAACATTTAATTGTTTTGATACAGCTACTTTATTAAAGAAGAATGCTTTCTTTACAGGCTGCTGAGCTTTACATTTTTACATGCAGAAGTATAATGCTGTTGTATTTTTCCTCTCTCTTCAAAGCTACATTCTTCTCCACTGCTGGCATCTTTTTTATTATTTTTTAAAGCTGGTTTTCCTGAGCGAGTACTACAGATTACATCAAGATGCAGACAGGGTAACCATAAGCCTTCTCAGCATTGCTGCCTTGGCTATTTCATATGCATATATCAAATCTTTTTTTTACTAAGCTACTCCTCCAGGTTTAAAATTAAATGGTCCTTACCATGACTTCCAAGAGAAGTGCTTTTTTTTCATTTTCTTGGGTTTTTCAATTGAGAAGGAAAAATTTTGTTTAAATGCCCATTTAACTGCATATCAGTGTTGGTCAACAAATCAGATACTCTGCCCCATTCAGAGAATAAAATTGCTTAAGCACATCCCTTCCCATGGAGAGGAAAGACATTGGGTGACTTCACCCTGTGTTTGGAGTCTGCACATCTATGGCATGTGATGGCCTGAGCTTGGTTCCTGACTAGTCTCTAAAAACTACCTTGACTGCAACCTTGTAGTAGTGCTCTCTGTAGGTATTGGAGCACACATCCAGTTTATGGAGAGCAGTGTCACACAACGTGTTATGCTTTGGTGACATTTCTGTCCCTCTACGTTTTCAGAAGGTATTCTGCCTTCCTTAACATTTTAATTCCTTTCAGTCAGGGACTGCTCCCATTGTACTTCATCAAAAGCATGTTATGCAAATATGTGCACATTTGGGTGCTACAATATAGGAAAGATATATAAAGTTATTAGAGAGTTTCCAAAGGAGGACCATGAGGATGGTGAAGGGTCTGGAGTGGGAGTTGTATAAGGAGTGGCTGAGGTCACTTGGTCACTGAGGTCTGTCCAGCCTGGATGAGACTGAGGGGAAGTTGCAGTCTGCAACTTCCTCATGAGGGGATGAGGAGGAGGGGTAGACACTGTTCTCTTCAGTCTTGTGACCGGTGACACAACTGGACTGAGGCTGAAAAGTTTATTAAATGTATCACTCTGTGGTGACCAATGACAGGACCCAAGGGAATGGCCTGAAGCTGTAGCAGGAGATTTAGTTTGGATATTAGAAAAAAGTTCTTCACCCCGAGAGTTGTTGGACAATAGAACAGGCTCCCCAGGGAAGTGATCACAGCCTCAACCTGACAGAGTTCGGGAAGTGTTTGGACAATGCTCTCAGGCACATGGGGTGATTCTTGGGGTGTCCTGTGCAGGGCTAGGAAGTGGACTTCACGATCCTGATGGGTCCCTTCCAATTCAGTATATTCTGTGATGTGTATTTATGTATATGCACTATTAAAGGGTTTTGGGGTTTTTTTGATTAAGAAAGGTAACATCATGATTTTAAAATACTTCAAGTTGTTAAATTAGAGCATTTCTGCTTTACTTACTTGTTTCAAGAACTGCAAAAGCAGTTGGAGGACAATAAAGATACCATTGTTCTTACTCCTTAGCAAAAGGAAAGTTAAACTCCTGAATATAAGATTAGATACAGTTTTGTTAAATCTGTATTTAAAAGTAAGCTGAAACTGTTCTTTTTGTTAAAATCTGGTGAAGTTAAGTCCTTATTAACTGCCATTTATTCATCTTGCTTTGTTTTAATGCATATCTAGAGACAAGCAAAGATTGGCACAAGTTTCATTTTAGAGCAGTTGACTTTTAAAAAGTGTGTTTACAGTTCTTGTTAATGCTTAAAATTATTGTAGCATAAAATCTACCCTTCTACTCCAGAGGGAAGGTTGCTTAACACTATTGACCACTAGTGTTTTGATGCTTTCTGCTTAATTAATTATTAGTGACTACTTGCTGAATATGTAGCTCTTTTTCTCTTTTCAACTAAACTGATAATATTACAGATTAAGTAATATTTTAGCTCATGCTAATAAAATAAAAAAGCCTTATCCTAAAGTATTTCAACAGTTTTGAAACAAATTCTTAATTTTAGATTGGTGAAGACCTGAAAAATGAATTGGCTAATGAGCTGAGTGCATCAACCCCTGGCTTCAGTCTGCCTAAAGTAAAAGAACAAATGTTCTATAAGGTAAGTAAAAATTGCTGACTCCTGCAGATCTGCATTCATTCTCTCTCAATTAAATGCAAAGTTACTAATTTTAAGTTTACCTTATAGTCACAGTGAATCCAAGTATCTAAAAGACTAATGAGAGTTCCTCTACTTCATGGGAGTATAAGGGTGGAGGAAGAGACTGGGAAAATGAAAGAAGCTTCAAAGTACTAATAACGTCTTCTGTCCTCTTCTGCCATCCCTTACTTTTGCCCCAAAAATGTTCTTAAGTTTTAATGTTTCCCAGACAAATGACTTAATTTGCCTGGCTGTCAGATTGTTCAAGACGGAGACATTCTCAAACATCTATTGCTGAAATTAGGTTTGGTCTGATTGTATTAGTCAGAAATTGGTTTTGCAAGAGAGCAAGGGGAGAGGAAAAAGTTTGTAATGTGGCCCACTGATTCTTTGGAGTAAAGTTGGTTGGGTTCAAGATGTGTCTGCAAAACCTTCTGTATGTAGCTTACATGAATCAAATATTTCCAAATATTTGGTCAATTTGGGTCAATACTTGTAGACACGAATTTTGAAGCAGCTTATTTTGCCCAGTTTCATGACTTTCTGTAAGCAAGCAATATTTTCCCACCCAAATAATGATTAGCTATTCCTAAGTCAACATTAAATTTCACAGTCTTTGAATTTTGTCTGGAGACAGCTTTAAAAGACAGGAAATTACTTAAAGCTTTACTGGTCCATCTTGAATCTTAGGGCTGTAAACATTGTTACTGTGTTATTTTGCTGTTCCACAATGTGAGCTTTTCTTCTTTCTCAGGTTGGACTTGCTGATGCTGTGGATTTATTTAGAGCCAGAAGAGTATTTATTAAAGATGGCTTTGCCTATGTGCCATTTAAGGAGATTGACGTGATTGTTTTGAATAACTATAGAACAAAATTGTCTAAAGCACTGGCGGTAAGTCAGATAAAGTCTGATTTTTACAACTCTTGTTGTACTGTTTGGTGACACTCGTGGACAATAGCCTTTTTGGGTTCTAAATTTAAATGCTTCCATCTGGAGAATACCAAAAACCTTACTACAAGTACTGGCTGCACTAAAAAATGTTTGTTGTGAGCTGAGTGTTCACTAATTTCAAATGGTATTTAACATATAACATGCATTCTAAAGAAATTTGTGCTGGAGGATTTTAGAAGCTGTTTCTCTCAGAGATAGTAACGTGCCCTTTCATTCACCATGTTACCCTTATGCACACAACTGTTTTTTCTACTCCTATCTGTCTTTCCTCCCACAACATTTTGCAACAGTTTTTTTGTTGGAACAAGTTAAATAGTTGTGGGGTTTTACTCTATGTAAAAACTCTGTTGGTAAGAACTGAGATTAGCTCACTTGGTTAGAGCATGGTGCTAATAATGCCAAGGTCATGAGTTCAGTCTCTGTACAGGTCACTCACTTAAGAGCTGGGCTTGATGGTCCTTGTGGGTCCCTTTAACACTGTTGAGTTCTGTGAACTCAAATGAGGATAATCCAGAATATGTCAGGCAAAGGTAAAGTTTTTTGTTGTATGAATATTTGAGTTGTCATATGTAGTTAGGACATCTGTGGTAAGACACTGTCTGTGAATGTCCTTAGAGTAATTTGGTGATCAGCTCAGGAATTGCTTGATTTACAATATGAGACTCTTCACAGGGTTTAAAAGTGGTTGATCATGTGTAATGCACAAAATTTTAGTCCTAGAAGATGCAGCATTGAATAACATTAAGGCAGTTTGGATTTCTTTTCAAAAATATTTTCAAAGCCTTGTGTTGTTACGTTACATTAATGCCAAGGTTGACCACAAACACTTAGTAAACAGTGGGGAGCAAAAATGCATTCCTTTATCAAATTAGAAAATTAGCATACTTCAATCTTATCAATATTGAATATAACTGGAGTCTGGAATTATTTAATGCACAGTGAAAATTGTGATAGCCTTATGTGAACATTTTCATTGGAACTCTTTAACAGAACTACAGCTAGAAATGACTGTATTTGAGCTGATGCATAAGCTTTTTTCTGAAAGCTGATAACACTTGTGTGGGATTTAAAAAGAAAATATTCTACAGAAAAGTGGCTAAATGTGCAGGTTATCTGCATCTAATCAAAATACCTTTGAGAAGCTTTGTGACTTGTAAAATTTGCATCTTGCATGAATAACTGAGAAGTGTGAAAAACAGTACGAACTGCAATGAAGCAGGCCCTGACTTAGTTTGAGCAGAAATCTGAGAACACACACACACTGTCTTACATATTAATTTCACCCAGATTGCTTTCTTAAAGCCAACAACTGCTTTATAGGAAAGAAGTATACTTCTTTATATTATACTTTGTAGTCATGGTTTAGAAATTTGAACACTCATGACCTATGAAAATATCTTCTGCAGAATTGCTGTGTTTGAAGTTATTGTGGTGCTTCAGGTTCGCATTAGTCTTTCAATATATAAGCTTTAGTTATTAAAGTTCACTGTGTTTTCTAGGTAAGGGATAAAAGATTAGTGATTTCTGTCCTATTCCAAAGCTCGTAATTGAACTTGGGGGGTTTTGATTACTAATTTAGTTTGAGAAACTGTATTTAGTAAACTGTTTCAGCTGATTTTACCCAGCACGGTGCACCGCTGAAAGATGCTAGAGATATTATTGAGTCTTTGGAAATGAAGGCCAGAGTTCCAGCATGTTTTACAGAGGTCAGTCTAATGTTAACTTTGTTACACTAGAGGCTTAATAGAAGTGTGATACTTGGTAGCTGGATACTTAGTGTAGTTTTCACTGGAACAAAACTATAAGCATCAATTACATTTCAGTGAAACTAAGAATACACTTCTAAACAAAGGATTGTGTATATGTAAATCCAGAGGACTTCCTCAGCCATGTGTAGAGTGAAGAGGCAGAAGTTATGACACAATAGCACAATTCAAGTATTGTTTGTGAAAAGAAGTTGTTGAAATACTATTTGATCTAGGCCCAAGTTCTGCAAGTACAGCTGGTTTAGCTGTGCTTTTGTAGGACATGGATGCTTTTTTGTGTCTGCTGCAAAGGAGAAATCAGCCAAGAGAAATGTTTCATTTCAGGCACTCTGGTGATCTGGAGGTCTTCATGAGTTTGCAGAGAAGTTGTGCATCATGGGCAGACTTAATTAAGAAGTAATAAAGCCTTGAACATCATCACCTGTTTTGTTATTTAATTTGTGTCTTAATGAATATTTCTGATAACATTACCACTTTGGTAAGCATTACTTGTGTGTTCTTTTGGGATTATGTTTTAGTGGTTTTGCAGTATCTGGGTGTTCACACTTTGTTCTCAGCACTTTCTAGTGGACAATCCTTGTATTAGAATTTGAGAATTAAAGACTGTAACAGTGTAATAATCTGAATTAGTCTTGAATGCTATTTCTGAAGAAGGGATTAGTAAAATTAGTTTTAAAAATTGTATCTTTTGTTAGATATTTTGACTTCACTGGGTTAAAAATTGTCTGGATGGCCAAGTCCCAACTGTGGTGGTGAATGGGGCCAATTGGTGTGCGGTCACTAGAGGCGTTCCCCAAGGCTCAGTATTGGGCCCAGTCCTATTTAACGTCTTTACTGATGATCTAGATGAGGGAATTGAGTGCACTCTTAGCAAATTCATGAATGGCATCAAGTTGGGCTGGAGTGTGATCTGCTGGAATGCAGAAAGGCTCTGCAGATCTGGATCTGGGCAGGCTGGATAGATGGGTGGAGATGAGCTGAGTGAGGTTCAACAAAGCCATGTGCTGGATCCTGTTCTTGGGTCACAGCACCCCCAGACAGTGGCACAGGCTGGGGGCAGAGTAGCTGGAAAGCTGCCCAGCAGAAAAGCTCTGGGGGTGCTGGCTGACATCCAGCTGATCTTGAGCCAGTGTGTGCCCAGATGGCCAGGAAGGCCAGTGGCATCCTGGCTGTCCCAGCAATAGTGTGGCCAGCAGGACCAGGACAGTGATTGTCCCTCTGTACCCAGCACTGCTGAGGCCACACCTGGAGTGCTGGGACCAGTTCTGGGCCCCTCACTGTGAGAAAGACATTGAGGGGCTGCAGTGAGTGCAGGGAAGGGCAACGGAGCTGGGGAAGGGTCTGGAGCACAAGTGAGGAATGGCTGAGGGAGCTGGGGTTGTTTAACCTGAAGAATCAGAAGCTCAGGGGAAACCTTATCATTTTCTAAACTGCCTGAGAGGAGGTTGTAGCAAGTTTGGTCTCTGCTTCCAGGCAATTTGTGACAGGATAAGAAGGCATAGCCTCAAACTGCACCAGGGGAGGGTCAGGTTGGATAGCAGAAGGAATTTCTTCACTGAGGGGGTGATTAGATATTGGAGTGGGCTACCCAGGGAAGTTGTGGAGTCACTGTCCCTGGAGGTGTTTAAGGGAAGACTGAACATGGCACTTGGTGCCGTGGTCTGTTTGATGAGATGGTGTTTGGTCATAGGTTAGGCTTGATCATCTCACAGGTCTTTTGTAATGTAATTGGTTCTGTGATTCTGAGACTTTGGGCAATATTTCTGATTTTGACAGTCTGCTGTATACTTCTAATGGACAAAATATCCTGGTTATAGATATTGGAGAGATGGTTTTTCAAGCATGTAGTTTCTTACAGCTCTCATTAGGGATGCGATTTTTCAATGTTAAAGCACCGTAGTTTTCAAGTCTGGGTTGTTTGTGCAGTATTATTGATTATTTGTACTTGATCCATGTTTTGCTTTGTGGAGCTTTTTTGGTGCTACTCTTAAGTAGTCACATGCACAGGTTTTTGGAAGGCGTTATGCCTACGCAGGAGTGATATCATGATGAAGGCCTGCCCTGTCTTTTCCAAGGTGCTCTGAAATTGTACATCTTAGGGGAATGTGCTTGTGCTAAAGATGCTCCTCCTAGATCTCCAAAGCGCTGAATAATTAGGGTGGTTGCCCAGCCTTGTTACATGGCTCACTACATTGCAGATGTATGTCACCATCCTGAATGTTAGTGTGATTCTAGTTGGGGTCATAAGGGAGGAATAGAATGAGGGTGAATTGATGTGTTGGCACTGAGCTTTGAAAGAAGAGTAAATAATTAATAGCATTGACTTTTAAAAAAAGTTTTATGTTGACACTGGCAGAAATTCAGTTCAGTCAGTTATGCTTTAATCACTTACTAGTCAAGCCCATGAAGCATTCAGAATTTCTCTTTCATCATTTAAAAACAAGTTTGACATCCCAACTGTGGCTATTTCTTGAGGCTTTATAATAAGAGGAGTTGGTATTAGTCAGGCCTTCCTGGCAGTTCCAAGTACAACTGAAGATGTTAGTTTTATGTGCAAAATCAATACTGCAAATGTCTTCTTTATGTATTCTCTGACCCATTTGATAGTAAATAATTTCCTTGTGCCATTAATGAAGATTAAACTGTAGAAAGCTTAAACATTTTCTGTAATGTGTGAGCTGTAATGTTAGCTCAACAATTGTTTTATAATGTAACACAATTTAAATTCATAGAAGTTTGCTTAATGTTTTATTCATGAGGGTTTCACTGTGTTTACGCTAACATACAAAATTATGCATCTCATATTTGAGGGAAGTAGTTTTAAATTTTGATTAAAAAAAAATTATAGCAGATTCAGCTTAGTGTCATGGCTCAGACCTATGGACCCATATCAGAGCTGTATTGGACTCAATACTGCACAAAAGAGGATTGCTCCAGAGAAATCTAAAGTGGGACAAAAGGGAGAGAGGATGGAAGAAGCAGCTGGCACATGGATACAGGATGGAAGGAGGAACCTACACTGAAGCTTGTGGAGAGTTCCTGAAGGAACCACAACCTGTGGAGAACCCATGCTTAAAAGCATTTTTGTTTTCCTGAAGGACTGCATCCCATGGGAGAAAGCCCTTGCCAGAGAAGGCGGAATTGTGAGCAGGCTGAGCTGTGGAGAGGAGCTGTTCTGCAGCCATCACAGCTGCCCTGGGTGGGAGGGGTGGGAATCTCGGGTGAAGGAGCACAGTGCAGCTGATGAGAGAAGGCAACAAAGGTGCCACCATGCTTGTCTCTGCTTCTTGCTACCTAAGTGTAATTGACAATAACTTACATTAATTTCCCTCACGCTGAGTCCGTTTCACTTGCAGTGGTAACTGTTTATCAATCTCCCTGTCTGTATCAGCTTCTGGGTGGGAATTTGACCCCTTAGGTTGGGATGAGTTATCTAAGACTGTTCTTCTAATATTTTGTCATAAGGCTTCTAGTTCTGCTGAGGCTGGATGCTGGAGGAAAGGAGGGTCAGCACTCTGGTTCCAGCTCACACAGCCACGTTAGCTTCTGTGTTTTCTTGGCTCTTTCTCTAAAACAGCTCCTTGATAAATTCAAGATGTGGGGATCCTAGATACTGAAAAACCTGATTCTGAGTGGCATGCTTCCAGTTTGAATCAAACAGATTGAATCTTTGTCATTTTACCTTAATGAACATTGCATTCAGAAAATGCTCTGTCCTAAAGTTTTAGTGTTTTTTTAACAATATATTCTAAAGCCATAAGCTGATGCTTGAGAATGTGTAAATATTCCTGCTGTGTGAGTGCTTTCATGGTGTGTTGAAGAGTTTATCATACAAAGACTGGTAATTATCTGTGCTAGCATAATTGAGTCATAGATTTATCATACTTGTATTTAAATACTGCCTCTTTTTTCGCCTAGCAATTGAAGTAATAACTTGGCTAGTCTCTGAATTAAGGCAAAAAAGTTGCTTTTGTAAAAATACTTTGTCAGAACATCATATAAGATCTTACTGTTTGCAAAATGTAACATAGAAATAGCACTAATTGGTTACATAAGAAATTGATTCCAATATTAACACATACAATCTTGATAAAGCATTTTTCTTCCTAATTTAATACCTGCAATTTTTTACTTTGAAATATTATCTTGTGTAATCTGACAAAATGTCTACAGATAAAATTGTTGGGTGTTGAGATTGCAAAATGAAGACCTCACTGGTCTAATTTTGTATATTTTTTCTTGATTCCTTTCCTGGTTTGGCATGTAATCTTTTTTAAACAGTTAGAAATGGGAATCAAAAAGTCGCATTGCTAATATTTGTAATGATTTGTCTTTTAAAATGAAATATTAGTCAGACAAATAGGCTATTTTGGTTGAATTATGCTATAGGTACAAAGAACTTCCTAATTCAGAAAAGTATCAGTATACACAGCACCACTTGTGAAACATTTTCTTTCTAAAACACCTACATTTTTAAGCAGTGGAGCAGAAGGCTTTATGTGATGGCATTAATGTTCAGAAAGTATGATTGATGATGGTCTTGTCACTTGAAATTCATTTCAGGTGTTGTGTTCCCAGTGTTAACTTAAAGTAATTCACTGTAACATAAATGGATGATTTTTATAATATGCACATACAAGGTTAGTAAGGTAATAACTTAGGCAGTGTACGGTAAAACGTGATTACAGTGACTTTGTCTTCTGAATCTCTCAGGTAAAGTTTGCAGTGAGAATTTTGCAGAGAAGCAGCTGGTCTTTGTTTCTGGGTATTACAAGGTCATTGTCCAAGGCAGAGGTCAACTGAATAAAATGGTGATATTTTGAGTGGGAGAAGTGATATTCAGGGAAATTATTTAGAGTGTGTGTGGGTCAAGAGAAGACTGAAGCTCGTATGTGGACTTGTTATTGGACTTTCCTTTTTGGCTCTTTTTGGCTGTTGTCCCATTGTTGTCTGATTTCTAAAATGCATCCTTTAGTGTTTTATCTTCTGCTAATTGAAGTACGTGTGTTCCTTATAGAGACATAGATTGCTAGCATAATGTAATTATAAATAACGTTAGGAGGGTAAATGAAATTCAACTGTATTCAGTATTTTTTCTTTCTATTTCTTCTCTTACTTTCTTGCATCTTTCATACAGAGTATAAGAGTTAAGTACAAAATTTGCAGCATAGACAGTTGCTGTGGTCTCTACATAGTCCTGTCTGGTTTGATTTGTATGGAAATGCTTCAATCTTCAAATCCACATCAATATTTCATGATAGTCAAGCTAACAAAACAAGATTTGCAGTACACATGCTTTAGCATGTGGAAGGCTTGCCTAACTAAGTAAGTTCCCCAAATTTCAGAAAAAAAAATTGGAATACATATCACTTGCAAGTACACTTTTATTGCTCTGTTATGTGGTAAATGTGATAACCTGAAAACTCTTCAGTTAATATGGCACCTGTTAAAAGTCATTTATTAATATGCTGGTAGCAGTAATTTGCGAGTGATGCACTTTAGTTGGTGAGAAAGAACTGAAAAGGCATATGCAGTTGGTGAGTAAACAGAAGTCTGTATCTCAGGATGACACTGTGTTGCAAATTTGCCTTTTTCCTGATTATTTTCTTATGGTGGTCTGTGACCCACAGCCATTTGCTATGTGATACCTGTAGCAGTATCTATCTGGAGTTAATCTCATCCACTGTACTCTGGCTTAGCAAGTTTATGGAGCAGGCAAAAAGAAATGGGTTGAATCACTAAAACTTGTGATGACTACCTCTCCAATTACATGATATTTTTTCCGCACATTTTGCAATAAAATAGGGAGAATGGCTGTTCTCCTTAGTAAAGTGTTATGATGTCCTAAGCCAAGGAATGTACAATGCACGTGTGACATTAACATGTCTGTTGCCATTCCTGCTAATGATAAAGATTGGCTGACCCTTAGGGAAGGGCTAAATCTTATATTCTTTTTTCAGTCAGAAGGAAAAATGGGAAATGACTATCAGACGATCAAAATCAGATGTGAAATAAATTGAACACCTGGTAGTTATATCATGTCTTGGCAGATAACATATACAATCTTTTTGGAGGCTGGAGGACTCCTTTAAGCTGTGAGTGTCAGAGTAAAGTATGCACAAGTTTTGTCTCAGCAATGTCTTTGCCAAGATATGTTTAAAAGAAATTCTACCGTAAAACTAATTTTAAAAAGCCACACTAATTTTACTGATTACACAACTCAAGTGTTTTGAACTTTTTGAAGAAAAAAATAGCAATATGCTTTTTGAACTTACTGAATATTCATTTTCAGAGATGAAGTGAATATTTTTAGAAATGCTTGTCACTGTCAGTTTGCTGCAGCTAATTTCTGGGTGGCCTCATTTTATGACTTTCCATTTTACCATGGTTTCCCAAAGGATATTTCATCTGTTAATGTATTACTTCTTCAGTTAATTGTAATTTGCATACCTATGCTATAGAAGAAATGGACTCCTAGTAATAGGAAAGCAGGGTATGTTTCAGAGGCAGTATATTTCAACAGAATTTTTACAATAAAATCACACCTTGGTGTCTTACGGACAGTCTGTATAGGCTATCAGTAGAATTCTTGGAGTGCTGTCTTCCTGAAATATTAGAAACATGATTTAATCAGGCTGCAAATATGAGCTGTGGAGCTGTTGGTGATCCCTGCACCCCTCACTTCCCAGCTGTGGCTTCTTTTTGTACTTATGGCTTGAAAAGAAGCAGGTCCCTACTTGGGCAATGACTTGTCTCCAGGAAAGCATCAGGTGCCTCTGCGTTGCCTGTGCTCGTACTGGATCATCACTTTCCTTCTAGTGGCCATTGACTTTCCTGCCTCAGGAGTGCTCTGCTGTATCCCTGGATGTTTTGACTGCAGGGATGTTTTAAAGTAGGGCAATCAGTGTCTTAATGCTCAACTGATTCTGGATGCTCTGTAGATTTGGGGTTTCTTTTGATTGGATTTCCTGCTGAATTATTGTCTTGGTTTTGAAACAGTTGTCTGTCAAGGAAAGCTAGAGCTTCTCTTGGAATGGAGAATGTAAACCCCCTTCCCTCCAAATTATTATAGTTTTGCATTTAGAAGCTTTCAGGCAAAGATATGGGAGTAGGAGTAACAGTTCTTTACTAGGAATATTTTTTTTAAAAAAAGGAAAATAAAAATGTAGTAGTACAAAAAACCAAGCAAGCAAGCAAACAAAAAAACTGGAAAAGCCCTCACAGAGTCAGGGATACGACCTGGCACCCTGTTGGTCAGGATGTTGGAAGCAATCGAAATAAGTCCTCCTGGAGTAACAGATGTGGTTCTGTGAAGTAGAGATGGTCCTGTAGAAAGTCCAATGGTGACGAGATGGGTCCGGTCTTCTTCTGGGCATCCAGTGGAAAAAATCAGATACCTTGTGTCCTTCAGTCCCAGTTTTATTTATCTTGGAACAGTTGGCTCCTCCCCCACTGTGTGGAGCATATCACAATGGGATGATGGAATGTGTCGTGTCATTGGTGGGCCATTACCAGAAGATGCCCCCCTGGAGGATGGAGGGGTGGTGAAAGAGATAAGAAACACTGCCCCACCTGGTTTTAATGGCTGGGCTATTACCAGAAGGCAGCTGCCACCTCCCACCTGGAGTCACGAGAGATAAGCTTTCAACAGATGAAATATAATACACATTTTTTTGGTTACCTAATCCAAGACAATTATTCCATGGATCCCAGGTGAGTTATGCACATTTGGTAGTGTCAACAAACATAAATTTTTCTATCATCTCATTGGTCTGATGAGATCTCGTCTGTGTGAGGGTGGAGGCAGTAAAGTACTATAATATAGATATTTTGTTGTAAAAATGGATTTTGGAAGGTGATGGTCTATTTGGAATTCTCCAGTTCAATGTGAAATTTTGTAAAATCTTGCATGTGCTCTGCAGATTTTTGCAGGGACACTGAATTAGCTGTTCAGTGTCTGAGTTGTAGAAAAGCGGAAGAACAGATCAATGAAGATACTCAGTTTCAATTTACATGTAGCTTGTGAAAGATCTTTTTAGCTATAATTTTTTTTGGTATTTATGTAAACAAATTCCTTTTCATGTAAATACTAGTATTTCTCTGTAAGGATTTATTTGAATTTAAATAATCCGTATTCTTGAATAAATATCAGAAAGCAAAGGTCTTTTTATTACCATCTGTCACAAGTTAAGCAAAATGACATGGTTTATTAATGACTGCAGCCTTTGTTATATGTATACATGAAAAAAAAAAAAAAAAAAGGATTAAATTTGCTGCTTAGAGCTTTTTAAGTAACAGAAAAACCCATGAGTTTTCCCTGTTATTTTTTGTAGTTATTTCGTAGATAGCAAAGCGAGGTGAAGGTTGTTCTGTTAATGGATTTCTTAATCCCAAACTTTATTTATGTTTTTTTACTCCATCCTTTTGATTTCTAGACAGTAAAAATAAAATGAAATGTGGAAATCCCAACACACTGCCCCTCACCCTCTCTCTTTAAAACTGAAGTGTGAATCAGGAGAATCTTCTTTGAGGATGGTGGAAATGTGGAATTACTTTTTTTCAAAGTGAATAGAACGCCACCAGTTGTCAAAGTGAATGAATGAAACTATTAATCACTTCTTACTCCAGATGACAGGCTTTTAAAGTAATTTTTGGAAGAGTTGAGTCTCCCAGGCACTACTGTAGAATGCTAGGCATGTGACACCCCTTGTTGACAGAAAGCAAATACCTGTTTTTCCATAAAAGTTGATGATAGGCTCATATTGCATGAGCAAGTAAATAAAAGAAATGTAATAGGAGGATGTAAAAGAAAAAATAAGAGCTATGAATTAATTTAGGATATATTTAAATTTAAAATCAGTCTCATCTGTCATACGCAATAGATTTTGCTGTGTTATATATTTTAATAAGTGTGATTTCAAAGGCAAATTACACTATTTCTTTTGAAATATGATCTTAAGCTTTACTGAAATTCTTTCTCTAGATTGTTGCTGCTGAACAAATGAAAATCTTGGAGTGAATCTGCTTTTAAATTTGGTATATTCTCTGATGTTGCTCTCTAAGAAACAAAAGGCTTTGGAGAGCAGGCACCTTGATGCCTGTAGTTACCTTTTCTTTCTTTCCTCTCAGTGCTTTTATCACTCATGGTACAACTATTTTAGACTAACCAGTTTTAAATAGCAAATCCAGTTGGACATTTGAGCTTAAGTTATTTCAGGAGGAATGAAGAGGGGAGTGTAGTAGGAATCATCTGATGATGTGCTTTTGCCAAATTTTAGGCTGGTGAATAATCCCTGATTTTCATTATTAGTGCCCTTTCTAGTGGAAAACTATCAGACACTTTTATTCATCTGTATATTTTTCTTATGTCGTAGGATAAGAGCTTGCAATAAGAACAGAGCTTGCAATAAGAACAGAGATGATTGAACTAATAATTAGAGAGGCAATAATAAAAAAATTCTTCCCAGCTACATGTTTTTCAAACCACCACTGTGTTTAGATCTGTGACTTTTGGAATTTATAGTGTTTCCAAGAAAATGGGTTTTTCTTATGAAATGAGGTACACAGCTTAGTACTTGGCTCTTACAAGAGTTGGATTTTTTGCAGGATGTGGGATACTTGATTTCAGTTGGTGCAAGGGAGAATACATCATACAGGGCATGAGCATAAACCTGTGCGCTGCTGCTGAGGGATTAAGAACCAGATGTGGAGTAGTGGAGAATGAAAGTTCCTGTCCTGCTCAGTGCAGGGTGCTCTGCCAGCACTGCTGGCAAATCTGTGCAGAAGCTGTGTGAGGGTCATTGTGAGCACTTCTTTTAGGTGGACAACTTTTCCCCAGGCATGAATGCTATTACAAGCAGAAGGATATGAGATATTTGAAAAAAAAAAAAAAAAGAAAAATCCATTTTATTTTCTTTCATAACATCCTTTGCCTTTGTGACAATTTCTAGAAGCCACAGAGAACCTCTCAAGAAAAGAAGCAGCTTTCTTTTGTGTGTGTGTTGTTGTTTCTTTTTATTTTATTTTTAAGACCTAGTTCAGCACAGAAACATAATACTTTGTATAGCAAATGGTAACATACTCTCATCTGACAAGTGATTACTGTGAGCTCAGGATTAGTTCTGTTACTTTTTCCTTTTTTTTTTTTTTCTGAATGTTGGGTATCACTGGTGAAACCTAAGTCACAGTCATCAAGATTTTCCCTGACCACTGATGTTTGCTTCTTCAGCCCCTTAAATAGCATAGCAAAAGCAACCTCAATGGGATTATGTGATGCTGTCGCTTAAACTTTTAGTACAAATGTTGCAGTTTGGATTGAGTGTAGTTCACATCTAAACAGTTGGCTCAGTGTGTGCCAGCAAAGAGCCCTGGCAGCAGAGGTGAAACAGTACCTTGGGCTGTATCTAGTAGGTAGGTAGAGTGAACTAATTAGGTAGGTAGAGAGAACTAATTCCCCCTTGACTTTACACTTAATAGACCACATCTAGAATATTATGTCTAGTTTGGCGACTCACAGCACAAGAAAGATATTGATAAACTGGGGCAAGTTTTGTAAAATTCTACCCTCTGTGTTTTTTGTCTGTCTTTACTGCCTAAGTTGAACCTACTGCTTACCAGATTTTCAGCTCTTCCCTGGAAGAGCTGTTCTCCAGTGAGTTGCCCATCATCCTGTAACATTCTGTCATAGGCACAGGATTTCTTAGTTGCGCTTGGTGAATTTCAATTACAATTAGTCATCTAAATTTCTTCAGCAGCCAGGAAATATGGGTGGCACAACACAAGCCCAGGTAACACATGCACTGTAGCACAGTCCAGGCTTGACTTACTCAGGCTTAGCTGCTTGCATTTTACAGTGAGCAGTGAACTGGTTAGCATCTCTCCAACCTTCCAACAGCTTTTCAGCCATCTAATTTAACCTGGACTATAAAGCTGCAGCTTAGATACAGGGATCTGGTATCAAAAGTCTTGTCAAAGCCAAAGCAAATGACATCTGCTATTCCTTACTCACAGATGTACTTGTTTTTGTGATAGAAGCCAACCATGTTGGTTAAAAATAAATAAATTATAAGTGCATTTCAAGAATACCAGCCTCTGTGACTTTCCCAGGGTCAAAAGTGAGACTGCCTGGCCTGTTGTTTCCCACTCATCCTTATTGCTCTATCAGAAGATGGATGGAGGACTTCCCTTTAAGTTATCAGGAGCCTCTCCTGATTAGAGTAGCCTTCCAGCAACGGTGGGAGAGTGGGTTCCATAACTTCAGTTCTCAGTGCCCTCAGGTACATCCCGCCAAGTTTCACAGACTTGCATGAGAGGATATTTCTTAGTACATCTCATACTGAATCCTTTTTGACTATCTGGCAGTTCTTTGCTTCCTAAAATAATCTTTATAAGGTGTAAATGTCTGGAAATTTATCAGTAAAGATGAGCAAAAAAATGTGAAGGTTAGAATTCCTCTCAAACTTGCATTTATCTCTAATTTGTGGCATTACTCTTAGAAGCTAAAATACTGAAGATCAAATTGATTTCTGTTTACTTCTGGAAATTTGGAAAGTCAATATGTAATACTCCTTTTTTGTTTACTATGTCTTGTCACTTAGCAAACATAATTAAACTATGCACTTTTAATATTATATGGAAATGCTATAGCAATTATATTTCAGTGACTGCATAATTGGACTCAAAAGTTTCCTGTATTTACAGGATTCAAAACGCAAAGCGAGGGAATTTATAAATACTTTTGGGTAATTCTGTCAGTTTTCAAGTTAGAATTTTTTGCCTCCTGAAGTCTTTATTCAGCTCTTTCAAGTAAGCTCTGTGAATGCACTGTTTTTTGTATTTGGCTGCAGTTTAAGGAAACTTTTAGAAAAGCATGTTCAGGCAAAACACTAAAAATCCTATTCTTTGTAGGAATTTTCTCTCCAGGCTGCTGCATTTCCACAGCTTACATCATGTGGTCCAGCTGGACATTTTACCCACCGAGTGTGGAGTTTGGAGTAGTATAGCAGTGTCCTCTCACACCTGGCGGGCATGCAGGCTAGCTCAGTTCTGCACTGCTACTACGAGGATCGGTCGGGGTTGCAGGCAGGGCGAGTAACCTCCTCCCGGTAGGTTCTTGGTTCTCCACACCAGCGAGTGGACCTGATGGAGTATGCGACTGCGGCGACGGAAAAAGAGTCGTCTCTCTTTAGGCAGGGTAGAAGGTAGTTTATTAAGGGGAGTCTGGCAAGGAGCTCTGCCTCAGACCGCTGCTGCCCAGAGAGAGCAGGGATCAAAGCTTGACAGCCACTTATAAATGGGGCAGGGCTGACAACGGGTCAGCCAACCAGGGAACACGGGGGTGGTAACAGGGGTGTCAACCTTTGAACCATTAACAAATCACAGAAGGGTAGGAGGGGATTCCCCAGGCACCAGCCTACCACTCGACACCTCTCCTGGATCTTTCCAGAATCCAGGGAAGGGTCTTGAAGTGACAGACAGGGCAACCACGAGGAGAGGAGGGGAACTGACAGGGACAGGTGCAGGGAAGGAATGACTGACAGAAAACGTCTGGTTAAACAACCTAACTCATAAGGGGAAAACCAATACAGAACACAGGGGTATACAGTGGACTAAACCATTACAAAAATAACTCAAAAATCTTACAAGAATAACTTAATAACTTAATAAAACAATTCTCACACCACTACATAGTAGCTTTCTCAGTTTTGTGTTTTCTGAGCTGTTTTCTAAGCTACGTGGCAGGTTTAGCTGTGCTCAGCACATGGGTGATGCCGTGAGGTCTGGGCGCCTGCTGTTGTGCCTGGTGTGGCTTAGGGAGAAGTGCGGGAGCGTTTTCCCTGTGGGCCTGGGAGCTCTGCAGGACGAGGCTGTGGCTGCATCTCCTGGGCTGGGATGGCCTTCCTGAAGCCTCTGTGTATTTGTGATCTGTAGCTCAATCTTTTGCATCTGGTGCATTCAAAGTTTTCTGTGTCTTAGGTAATATTTTGTTTTGTCCCTGATGACAGGGCTATAATTATACAGGTTAATCTTTCAGTCATTAGACTTCATTCCATAAGATTCAGCATCAACTAAACCAAGTATCTGACTATAAATAAGCAATTATATTTTTCTTGTTACTTATTGTTGAGACTGCTTATCACTGATTTCTATGGTCAGTTCCTTGTTCTTATTTTCTTTCCCTTGTGTTTTAGTTAATTTTCTTCCTGATGTAATTGTATTCTTTCTAAATTGACATCTGTTCCTTTTTTAATAATCTATGTTAAAAGCTTTTTGTCCTATTTAAAAGATGAGTGGTTCGTTCTTTCTGCATATTTTCTACCAACTAGTGTTGATCCTGGAAAATAATGCTATCTGGATTTACCAAAAAAGCAGAAAACTGTTACTAATTAACTGACTACTCATTTGTTTCGAAAACTGCTTCTGTTTGCCTGTCTTTTCAGCTTTCTGAGGTCACTGATTGAGCATTTTCCCTCAAGTCCTCTATAACCTGAAATACTGCAGATGTATCATCATCAGTGGACAGCTGGCTGTAAAAGTCATCCTGTGTTTAGAACTTTGTTTTTTGCCTCAGTGTGGTTCTATTCATCACACCTAACCTTAGTATGACCAGTATTCTAGTTTAAGATCTGTGTTTGATCTTTTCCTGCAAATATTGTATATTGGATCTCTGTAGATACCATTTTACCAGATGGATATTTAGAGCATTGTCCTGCATTCAATACTGTAAGAAGAGCACAGCCTATTCCAGGTCCTCTGGAGCCACAGTGGCACAGGGGTTCAGTCACAGATTTTTATTCTTGTCAGCACTGCTATGAAATTGTATGTCAGGTTCCTTGTAGAAAGGATGTATTCCAGATTTTAGCTATTATCTCAAGGTTGTGTCTAAAACTTTTCAAGGAGAGGATGTAGCATCTTACAATCTTATTTCTCCCAGACTTGTGTTCTAGTTGAATTCTCTTTGTTGTCAGATCTAGCTAAAGTTGTGTGTTTCCTGCCTGGCAACAAATCCAATTCTTCAGCAAGCTTAAAAAAATCAAACCACATTTCTACTATAAGCTGCAATAAAAGGAAATAAACAAACCATGCTACTTACTCTTTGTTGAGCCACAGCCTTAAAAAATAGTTATGCTAGGTGGTAACGGTGCAGCTTACTGCAGAGTTAACTGAATTAGTGACATGTGGCTCTATTACCTTCCACAGCATATCTTGTTATGCCAAGCTATGACTGAGAAGTAGATGAAAGTAGCCACAGAGTACCTTGCTAACATGATGATTTAATTCTTAGGACTTGTGGTGGTATCTAGTGAAAGCTGTGTGTGTTTAGCACATGTGGAGGCGAGTACATTCTGAAAATCGTTCTACATATTGTGACTTTTCTGCATGTGAACTTAAATATAGTGCAAACATAGTCGACGTTTGCTTCTACTTCAGCTCACGTCTACCTGATTTAAATGGCCATATAAATTTAGGTTGCTTCACATATCAGGAACAAGCTGAAATTCTGTTACTGTCTATGTTCTACTTGGTAAACCAATGAAGAAAGAGAGGCTTGAGTGAAAAAACGTATCAGTTTGGAATGCTTCTGCAGTTGTCTGCTCTTGCAGCAAGATAAAGCAATAAAATAGCATTGAAAAATATTTGACACATTTTCTGACATAATTTATCTGTAAGCAACGATTCCTATATAGGAATCAGTTTTGCTGGTTTTGTCCTGTAACAACATTTCCTCCTACAGTTTGTAGTGGTCTTTCTCAAAATAATAAAGTAATAAAAGGCATAATACTTCCTGAGTTGTAGAGATCTGACTTTTTAAAACCTAATCCTGTTAGTGATACCTTAGTGATAAAAATTCTTCTGTGTTTTCCTAGACTTGCAGTTTTAAGCCTTGTTTGTGAAGTTTCAGTCAGAATAGCAGTGCTGTATACACTTATGTACTGTGTTAAATTGAAAATATAGTTTTGAATTAAATTAATCAACTCTTACGATCTTGTTATGCAGCATTAAATTAGTAGGCCCCACAAGTGTTTAGAAACAGGCATCTGTTTAAAAAGACAGATAGCCGAAGCTACTTTAGGCACTTGTAAAGATTTTTTCATGCCTCTTGCTGAGCATGGACACATGAAACTGCAGGTCTGTAATGAAGAAGGGTAGTGTCAGGTATACCTAATTATTTACTTTCCTTTTAAAAAGGGTTTTAATTATCTGCAAGATGAAGTAAAATATCTTTGGTATATGAAGTGATTCTAAGCCAACCTTAGAAATGCACTGTATGAGTTAAAACAAGTATTCTAATTTTCTCAAGCTAGTCCTGATAAATTAAATTTTTCTTACAAAAAAAGTTAATTGCTGTTTGTTGGTGTATTTTACAGTGCATTTAAATGCTTGTAATGGCTAACTAATGGAGTTTTATATATATGTATAGTATTTTTATTCTTATGTTTTATTATTTAAAACTTGAATCAAGAGAATATGTAAATTTAGGAAAATAAAACAGACCTATCACTGTAGTCACTGAATTTAATACATTATTAATTAAAGTATAAGATACATGTCACTGCTGTGGTTGAACAGTCATTATGGAAAAGACATATTAGTGTTTGAATATTGAAGTCCTGGATGTGTCATTCCTACAACAAGATTTGCCTTATTAATGAACAAGGTGAATGGTGAGAATGGTTTATGTTTTTGTTTGCTTATTTTACCTTTTCAAGTTACCCATCAGTCCTGAGTACTTTTCTCAAAAAAAGGTGAGGATTTACTCAGTCTTTGTTATATCAACTAAGTAATTAAAAATTCTCAGGAACACGTAAGGAAGATTAAATCCAAACACACTATTTCAAACAACTTTTCCAACCTAGTCCATTCTGTGATTCTGTGAACTTAAAGTTTATGGGGGTTTGCTAGAGATTCCTGAGGTTTTTTGGCGCATAATAGACTGCTATGTAAAGTTCTTTTTGTTTTGAGTGGAGGGGTTTTGGTTTGGTTGGTTTTTTGATGGGTGTGTTAAAGTGTACCTGGTTAACCATTAGGACAATGTGAAAAATAGTTCCATTTTTATTAAAAAGACATGTGGGAATTGGCAGAATCTTGTTTGTGAGTATTTGGTGAGATGCAAAAATTGAACATGCTATTTTAAACATCTTTTCTGTGTTTTGGTTCAGAAAGAACTTGAGATGTTTTTTAGGATTTGAAAAGTAATATTTGAGTTAAAAAATGATGCTTTATTAAGACTGTCTTGGTTTTTATTTTAAATTTTCTTGCATCTAGACTTGACTGTTTAGCTTGTATAACTTGTGTTCTATTGCCTGTTTCTACCCAGAAGCCCTGATGGAATTTTGTGATTTTTCTTGCATGTTGCTTTTGATCTCTGCTCTGTTTTGGTCTCTTTGATGCTTGTTTAGTGCAAGGTTGGCATGTTTTGCTATCCAGTTGTATTTCCATGGTGGTGGTATTCTTGAAAAATATTGATCTGGCCTGTGGTAGCTTGACACTGCTGAAAAGTGCTTTAGCAATTGTCAGCTCAAGAGCAGGCAGATGCTCCCATACAATATTACTTTGTGCTGTAGATAACGGGGGACTAGTTTGGTGAAAATTGTGATCCTTGTCTTTATCCAAGCTTCAGACTGTCTCAGGCAAACAAAATTACATAGTCCTTGTATACTTTATCTTCTTCATCTGGAGTACTTTATAGATATGACATTCAGTGAGGACCAACTGAAGTGGCAGTGGATGTCAGAGAGAGAACTGAAGTGGCTCTTTCTGAAAGTAAGAGGCTATCCTAGGGTGACTTTATCCCCAGTCGTCTGCTCTGTTTGTGCTGTATATTGAGTTCTGTGCCTTTAAGACTGGTTCTGAGAGCAAGGAGAAGCGCGGAGTTTGTTTTGAGAAAACTGCCTGACTCCTTCACATTCTTCTCCGGACGAGGTGTTCGGCGTAGGCTTGGAGAGACTGCAGGACAGAGATCTTTTTGCTTTTAGTTAGTTTTAGCTAGCTAGGGCAGAGGAGTTCCCCGGACTGTTGTTTTTTTTTTTCCCTTTTTTCTTGGGACTGTTTAAACCTGCTCTGGACTGAAAAAACCCAGGGGAGCACTGGGGGCTGCACCTGCGGCCCACCGGGGCCTGGAGCTCGGCATTTTCCAGCAGCGCCAGAGGGACTGGGGCTGATGAGAGACTGAGAGAGCGCCGAGCTACACCTACGGCAAGAACTTTCTCAATTTGGCATCTCACTCCAGAACAAGAGGTTTTACTGTTTCATACTATTCATTCTTTGTACTTGTATGCACTTTGTTAAGTAAAATAGTTTTTTCCAATTTTCTCTAAGGAAGTTCTTCCCAGACCAGTTGAGGGGAGGGGCTGTTTGGGTTTGCTCCCCAGAGGGACCCTATTCAGGGGTTTTCTCCTAAACGTGCCCTAAACCAGGACAGAGGCATTTGGCCTTACTTGGCAGAAAACAACCTCCTCCTAGATGTTACAAAAGAGCCAATCATCTTTAATGCTGCTTCACTGGTAGTAGGTTTTCTGTACGTTTTTTTTATATATAGATTATTTCATTGAAAAATATTGTGAAAGATTAATTGGCTAATTAAAAACAAAAAATACAGTTGAAAAACCTGCATGACAATTAGTATGTGTTTTAGAGCATATGGTTAAGAACACTGCAGTCTCTTAAAACACTGCACACTGGTTTTGACTTACTCTCTTCATTTTCCTTTCACCCTATACCATTTGGTAGGGCTGGGTAATGGCAATTGGGAATACAGGAGTGAAACTGAGCCTGGGAAGAAGAGGAGGGTCACAGCAAGGCTGCATTTTGGTTTTTTGTCTTTGTTTCCCACCACCCAAATCTATTTTCATTGTTAATACATGAGCTTTTCCCCAGGTTGCCCATAATGGCAATTGATAAGTAATCCATGGACTTGTAGATCTATTTTCTCCCACCTTCCTGTTGCAGAGGAGAAGTATGCGAATGGCTGGGTGAGAGTTAGACCCTTAGCCAAGGTCTACCCACCAAATGGTTCCATGACCAGCTCTCACATCCTTTGAAGAGAGTTACATCAAACAAATCTCCTATTGTCAAGCTGTGACTGGTACCATGGACTCTGACCAGGGCACTCCCAGTATGGGTCAGGTCTTGTCTGGTGGCTTGGCTTCTATTCATAATGGTTCCCTCTTGGGTTCAGCCTTTTGCGGTGTTGAATGTTCATGGGTGAGTCACCTCCTCCTATTCAGGGCTATAATTTTTTATTTGTTGCATTCTAATTTAGGCACTTGGCATAAGCTGTCAGTGAACGCCTTGGTGATGTCTCTTTGACCTTCTCTGTATCTAAAGCCCACCTGCTGTTTTTACCTGAGGCACTGTCATTGTTTCGCATTTTGGCCCAAATGTAAGAATGCAAAGTTCTTATGAGTTCATCCATTCTTCTTGTTTTTGTTCTGCCCATACCTAAACCATTAGAATGAGGCAGATGTTGTTTTTCAGGCAAGCTTACACCAGTCAGCTGTGCTTTCCTCATTTTACTGGTGTATACTGGTAGCATCTAAAGAGCTAGAGCTGGAAAAATGTAGTCAAATCCTTATTTTCTGAGTGACACCTCCAAGCACATTTGGTCAATACACAGTCATTTATGTCGCTTCTTGAAGGCATTAGGGACAGAAAGTTTGAATAAAGGAAAATAAGGATGTTTTGTTGCATGTGTTCTTCTATTTTGATTTAGTGAACTGACCTTAAAGAAAAGAGATAATAATTTTGACAAATAATTTCCCATTTAACTTTGCTTTCTAGAACAATGTTCTGTATAGGCTGAGGAGTCACTGCGATTGCTCTGGAATTTTGTGGGAATTGTTTTCTGCTTTTTCCTAACCTCTTCCATTATCTCTTGCACATAGATGAAAACAATATGATTTTCCCAACCTTGGTAACCTTATTGTCTCAGATAATTTTTCTCCTACTTGAGTATTCTGTACAGGCTTAGTCATGGTAAAGTCGCAAGTTGTGTGAAAAGAAGCTAATTTTCTTATGCAAAACAGACAATGGGTTTTCACATGATTTTCAGTAACCATTAGAGAAAATGATGTAAAAAGCAAAATTAAAGAACTGTGCAGGTTTGGAACCTGTGTTTTTATGATCATAAGGATGATGCAATATGCTTGGTACTGTAGGGAAGTATGCTTAGTAGGTCTTGTGAACACTATTTCAAGAAATAAGAAAGTAGCTAATGGGTGTATATAAAAAAGGTGTCACTCAGTTCATCCGGTCCCAGTTTAGTGAGGACTTTGGAGCCATTTTGGTGTCCAAGGGTTATGCCAAACCAATCTGCAAAAGGATTAGTAAGCTGACTCTAATTGGTAAGTGATCTTTTAAATTTTTATTTGCTGTTGCTGTGTTGATAAACTACCCAGAACGTGACTGATATGAAATATATTTGGATCTAGTTACTTCTAACTTTTAATTGTGTATAGACCTTATTATTTTTATACTATATTTAACAATGGATTTGCTGAACTATGTAGAAAGTTGCTTTTTATGTACTTTATGTACTCTTTCTCTATTATGAGACTGTGCTGCAAGTAATTGTGAGCAGCTTTAGAGATCCTTTAGGGCTTTATAATTACTCAGCAGCCATGGTGAAACAGATTTGATGCTAGCAGCAAGAGTTCCTTGGCTAATATAAATACTTGAACTACTGATTACAGCCTCTGATCCTCTGCCAGTAGTAATTACATCCTCTGTTTCTCTGCCCTGAGGGTGCTGAACTGCTGTAACTTAGGAGAAACCAAACTTCTGTGGTCTGTTGCCAGACACTTGGCCAATACCGTTGTATATTTTCATGGCTCCCAATGGATCATAAACTGTGGTTTGAAGAAGGTTAGAATGATACAAGAATACAAAGGATATTTGGTAACAGGTTTTGCTTAACAATATGTTGTTCTTTCTTCAGAAAATGGATACCAGATATGTTCAAAGACTAATGTTTGGAGAGTACATTCTTCATTAAAACTTTTTTAGTACCTCCTGTATTTGAAGGCATTATTGTAAAGTAGCTTTCCTTATCTTCTGAAATGCCTTGCAGTACCTGATTTAGTATTTATTTGGTTTTCCTTGGAGCATTCATCTGGCTTCAAACAACTTATATCTTTCAATCCTGTACTTTTAGTTGCTGGACTCCATAGTTTTTTTGGTGCCTGTTTTTGTGTGTGTGGAGTTCTTGAGGTGGCCAGCAGTGTCAGTGTGTGTGTGTATATGAGGAGTACATGGTCAGCGGGGCTGGGGTCAGGGGCTGGCAGCATCCTGGCTGCAAGAGGCCAGGAAGGAGAACACCCCTTGGGCTTGGAGCCACCAGCTTCAGCTTCACCTCAGCAGCTGTGTGCACTTCTGCTCTGAAAGGCACTGAGCCACAGGCCTTCCTAAGGCTCAAATGGAGGTCCCATTTCCATAGTTAAGTACTAAGGCAGCAATATTTATGTTTTATAAATAAGTAGCTTTTTTGAAGGCTTGGTTTTCTGCTTCGTGAAATTTACTCCTGGGTGAAGCGTTCTTATGTCACAGTGTATTTGTTTATTCAGAAGTAAAATATTTGTAGTAATTGTAAATGCAGATAATCAACATTTAAAAAAGATCAGAGCGTTACATGTTGCATGGAGTTGCTAGTAGTTTTCTTTGATACAAATATCCTTTTCTGTTTTGGAAAGAAAATACTTAAACATTAATTCTTTCTCATGTCTGGGAAGTGTCATTGCTGTTACTGGCAGTTGAGATGAAGTAAAATGTTGGAAAATGATGATAAGTAGGCTCAGATTAATGCTAGGTTTTAGCTGTATGAAATTTGAGTGCCTGTCATTTTTAGCTCTACTCACTAAAGATAAGGATGTAATCACTGGTACTTGAACATATGGGAAACTGGGGCTTAAAACTATCAAAGGCTGGCTATTAAACGATCAAAGACTTGACTCCGCTTCTTAATAAAAGATAATCAATATTGTAAAATATGCACAAATGAACAAAAAGTGTTCCAAATATCTTTTTACTTTTAAGAGATTGATATCTTTCTACATTTTAGCAACAAAACAAGCAGAACCACATTGAAAGAATAAAAAAATTGAAATTCAAATACTGCCTTCTGAGTTTTGAAAGCAAGAGATTGGTGTCATGCAGGCTGTTGTAATAAAATCTTTTCTATCTTGTTTGTTACTAACGATCGGGTATGGAATTCCTAAGGATTATTTAAACTTATTTGCAATTGTATAGTAAATTTGTCAGGGGGAAAAAAGTAAAGGTATGGAGATTTGAGAAGCTTATTAAACACAGAAATATGTTTTGCAATAGTATCCTTTTTCCTTAGATGTTAGTGTCTCTATCTTATTGTTTAAGGACTGAATAAGAGCACAGCCTTGATAAGTGTCAACTTCAATAAATAATCTTGGTCCCTAAGAACAAGTGATTTTAAGATCTTTTGTTAAAAATTATTCCTTGAAGGAAATCTTGTTTTCAAAAAATCCCTTCATTTCATCCTCCTGAAAAAGGACTTGACAATCTTGTTAGAATTTGTTAGGAAAATCACAAGTAATTCTTAAAATTTCCCTACAATTGGAGGCTGCTTAGAGAATAGAAGTTCTTTCATGCAAAACAGGAGGGCTTAGTAGTTCAGGAATATTTGATACTGTATTATGGGCTGTATTATGTATTGTGCATTTGGTTTTCAGCAGGTTACCCAGGGAGATTGCAGAGTCTCCATCCTTGGAGATATTCAAACCCTGCCTGGACAGTCCTGATCTAGATGATCCTTCTCGATCTGTGGGGCTGGACCAGATAATCTTCAGGGGTGCATTCAAACCTCAGCCACATTGTGAATCACAGTTGTTGAAAACCAAATACACCATGCAAAATACAGACAGTGTTTCTTGATGTTCAGATGGGATCTCCTGTGTTCCGGTTTGTTGTCCACATCTGGTCCTGTCACTGGTCACCCATGGAAGAGCCTGGCTCTGTCCTCTTTGCACCCTCCCTTCAGGTATTTATATGCATTGATAGAATCCTCCAGAGCCTTCCTTCCTCCATGCTGAACAGTTCCAACTCTCCCCACTCTTTCCTCATAGCAGATGTTCCAGTCCCTTCATCCTTGTGGTCTTCCTCTGGTATGTCCATCTCTCTTGTAGAGGGGAGCCTAGAACTTGGACAGATAGTAGTAAATTCCCAGTGGTAAAATCTTGTTACAAATAAAATCTAAATATCTCTTCTGAAGTTCTGTAATAAAACTGATTTATAGTAACTGATTTTTATACAGTAACAGACATTTATTTCCTGTAGTGCATAGGGCTTTGGTAGTAGGGTTTGTAAAGATAAAATACATAACAGTTTTTAACTGAAGGTTTTTTTGAAGGCCTACATTGATGAAGCCCTGTAGTAGCAATCATGACTATGGAAAATGAGCTTTTAATCAAGCATTGGATGGGTATGTAGAGATTTGTTTCTTCTCTTTTTGACTATATGGTCTTCATCATTGGAGAACTTTTGCTGAGTGTGGTTGTTCTGAAAGCAGTTTTGGAACACAGTGCTAGACTGATGAAGTTTGTGATGGGAAACATCTGCCATGGTTTGTGACAGTGATTTTAAGGGTCTTTAAATAATAATCTTTCATATGTTTTAACCAATTGCTTCTTGTGTAATGTTGGCTAGTAGCTTCTACCAAGAAGAGATTTTATGAGGAGGTTTTGGCTTAATTTCCTTCTCACTAATGAAGTGCAAGGGATGGTGTGTGTGTGTGTGTGTGTAAAACTTTAAAATAGTAACATTAAGGGGAAATCAGTGCTGAGTTACCTTCTCCCACTTCAGTAATGCTGCATGGATGCAAGTTAATTAAAACATCATTGTATAGTTGAACTGAGGAATACATTCCAGATCACTTTGGAGTACTGGAATCACCATTTAGTTTGTGAACCTGGGAGAAAGACTGGAAAAACAACAAACTGTTCATAAATAATGCCAGAAAAAGAAACAAAAGATCTGCATGTAGCCAAAGAATAGTAAGCAGTAATGAAGAGATGAAGAACTGTTTGCATGAATCAGGAATTCATAGTGAAATAAAAGAAACTATCTCATTTTCCATGCTTGCTGCAAAGGCGAGTGTTCCAGCATACTGTTTATTTGGTTTGAAAATTACTAGGTATCTGGAAGTTGATACAAAAAAAGGACTGAGGACTAAATTAAAGGTGAGAAAGCTTTCTGTCAAGGCCGAGTCAGTGGTGAAACAGTTGATAAAATCACTAGAAGAACCTTTATAACCATGGGAAGCAGTATTATTTAACAGATTTTGGATTTTGCTGACAAGGTATCTTCTTAAATGTCTGCTTCAATCTACGTATAATTAAAGCCTGAAGCACACTAGACACTCTTGTGAGATGAAAACAATAACTTATTTTTTTGGGGGGGGAATATCTAATGAGCATCTTCATAAGTGTCAACTTCAGCTTTATTTTAGTATGCAAAAAAGTACAAGAGATGAGGTCATATACATGCTGTCATCCTCACATGCCAGTGAAATGATTATATGCACAAGTAATAATGCTGCAAAACCCAGCAATAGTTCATTTAGCAATTAAACAAGGTTTAATGATTGAAAAATTTTGCTTTAAAGACTAAATTTGAGACTCTAATCCAGGTGTTATTTATACCTCAGTGTGAATATGAAAGCCTAGACATTTCTAAATGGAAAAAAAGAAATCAATTACTTTCAGAACAAAGTGCCTCAGGAAAACAATAATTATTATTGTGGGTGCATTTGACAAATGCTGAGCTGAAATTAGTGGACTTTGGTTTTTCAGAGTTGTTAAAGTATTAGGTAAATATCTAGGACATGCTAGCAAGGACACTTTTCACAACTCTTAATTTGTTTCTTCTCTTACAGAAATTTGTCCATTGACAGCTTGAATTAACTGGCAAAATGAAAAAAAAAAGTTACATATGTCTTATAATATAGATTATATATTTTACAACATAGTTTATATTAGTTTCATATGAGTTTATATGAGTTTTATTATACTCATATATGTTTTAAATTTTTAGATGTAGCATCTAAGCCTCATTGATAACTATTGTGCCCTGCCTTTTAGAGTCCAAAAAGAAAATGACAGTGCTAATAATATAACTTTAATTCTTTTGTTTGTTTGTTTTTAAAATAAGTTAGTTGCTGCTTTTGATTTGCTTTCCTTAAACATAAATGCAGCTTTGTCTTCTGTGTGGTTTTCTTTTGCCTAGCTTGTATTACTGTGAAGAGGTGTGTGTGTATGAGGAGTTTTAGGTAATTAAATAACAAAAGTAAACCCACAAAACCAAGTTCAGCCTTGGATTGACATTTATATCATCCACTAGAGATTCAAGAGGGAAATTTTTCCTGTGGTTTAGAAATGTCAGAATTGTTACATTTGTACTAGAAGCCCAGTAAAGCTAATCTGTATTATTTATTTCCTTTCTTCCATAAATTTGATGGAAATAATCTAAATGCTTTATGTATTAAATTATATTGACCTGTTTTAAAAAAAAAGTTTGATAATGTTGAAAGAATTATTTGCATAGTTTTTTTAGTTTCAAAGAATGTTATTTCCTATTGTAGAGGTTGTGTGTTGTGGAATAGGTGTAACATTAATTCTGTGGTGTAGCTTTTATTGAGCATATTTCATTGGAAGTGCTGCTGAAATAACTTTTAATAGCTGAAGGAGCCTTAGCAAAAATTACTTATTAATTTTGTACAGTCCTTGAGATTTGTAAGATGCTGTGAAAGGTTAAACCCCAACTTTTTTCAAAAGAAAATTGATCAGTGTTAAAATGTCAACTGTCTAGGTACAGCAGCATACTGGCATGCAAACACTGCTCTCTTATTCCAGGTTCCCCAGCTGCGTAGCATTTGCATTGTGACATTTTGTAACAGCATTAGCACCATAGCTGATGTTTCAAAATCAATCACTTTTTGTTGGTATGAGACAGCCTGCAGCTTAGTTGGATGTTGAAGGTGTTTCTCTGGAGCGTAATTAACTTGAATTCTTGGGTTCTGGCAATATCTGCACATCCTGACTTCTTAGTGCAAATTCATACAAACCAGGTAATTCTGAAATGTCTTTAAAAAAAAATAAAGGCAAACCAAAGTAATACTAATATTACTTTGGTTTAGTATTCTCAGAAGTACAAAACCTTTCTAGACATTGTGTCTGAAATTTAATCTACAGCAAGTATTTTGGTGCCCGGTGCATTGAAATGCCTTATTGGAGAATTCATATCCTTCAATACATTTTAGGGAATAGCCAGCTAAAATACAGATTTTGTTGAAAATGAAGTTGTTTTAAAGTTTTAGAGCTTCTATTCATCAGCAATGCTTCTAATCAGAGAGAAATGCATTAAGAAGTCCTTTGCAACTATTACTTTCTCTGTTTAGGCTGAATTCTAGAATGAAACATACATGGAAACTAGTTTTTGTTGCTGAAGGCAGATTGCAGTGGAAAAGAGAGTTTACGTAAATGATTTATGTTTGAAATGTTGTTGTATAGTAGAGTTCCCATTTTTATATAAAAACATGGCCTTATAGTTGGACTCTAAGCGGAATTGAGACTTAAAGGCCTGCTATTTATCGTGATCTTGCTGGATATTTGTGTAATTCATGTTCAAGACCAGGCGGGACGGGGCTCTGGTCTGGTGGAAGGCGTCACTGCCCATGACAGAGAGTTTGGAACTGGATGAGCTTTAAAGCCTCTTCCAACCCAATCCATCCTATGATTCTATGTTGGTCCTATAAATATGTAAAGAGTACTCTGGGATGTGTGTAGTGTATCTGTACCAATACAGTGAATATTATGACACAGTCTTTAAGTGAGTAGAACTGAAATGTTTCTACACCATTATTTTTAACCTGTTCCGTATCTTGGAATGGCAGTGAGGAGAGAAAAACTTCCCAAAGGCTTTAGTAACATCTTCTGAAGATTGTTTTTTTTCTTTTGATCAAATGTATACTCCAGAAGGATAGCTAATCTAGACAAACTAGGGTTAAGGAAAAAATATGGAATTAAGGTAAAAACTTTCAAGAAAACACCTTACTATCTTCTCTTGTTTCTCAGTTATTCCCGGTGAAAGGGGAAAGCTGGGATCTGTTATTCTGGCTTTCAGATATTTCAGACTTACAGTATTGTCAATTAAAAAACCCATAAATTGTTTGTTTACATAGAATTTGATACTGTGTTAGATTGGTTACTTTTAGAAAATGTCTTAAAATGCTGGCTAAGCAGATCTTTGAATAAAGTTTGCCTAGTATTAATGAGTTAGTTGGAACAAGTGTAGTGCCTGTTAATATTAAATAGCTGTCACTATAGGCAGTCTCTGTTTCAAAAAGTTCAAGAGAAAGACCTGAATAGGTAAAATAGTGTTGGATTAGTAGAGCAAAAAGTAATTTTATTTCATTCCACTAAAGCGAACTTCTAATTGTTTATCATTCCTTTCGATTAGTTACTGCTTCAGGCACTACTTTGGTGTCATATTTTACTCATATCTTTGTTTCCATATTTTATGGGAAGAAGCTTTACCTTCTTTCCCTCTTGTACTTCATTACTGTGCAGGCCCATGCTCAGCTGGGTGGTGCATTTTTTGGGATCAAATGGACCATAGTGCATTTTTTGGGCACAGATAGGTCAGGCGGTAAGTTGGGCACAGGCCCTGCAGAGAGACTTTGATAAATTAGAAGGCTGGGCCATCATCATCCATATGAAATTTAACAAGGGAAAGTGCCAGATTCTGCACCTGGGATGGGACAACCCTGGTTGTGAGCACAGACAAGGGAATGTGCACAGGCTGGAGAGCAGCTCTGTGGAATGGGACTTGGGGGTCCTGGATGATGGGAAGTCACACCTGAGTCAGCAGTGCCCTGGCAGGCAGGAGGGCCAGCCCTGTCCTGGGGGGCATCAGGGACAGCATCACCAGCCAGGCAAGGGAGGGGATTGTCCTGCTCTGCTCTGCACTATGGTGTCCTCACCTTGAGTGCTGGGGGCAGTTTCGCGTGCCACAATGTAAGACAGATATTAAGCTATTAGAGTTCAAAGGAGGCCACAGGGATGGTGAAGGGCCTTGAGGGGAGGGTATGAGGAGCAGGTAAGGTCACTTGGTCTGTTCAGCCTGGAGGAGACTCATTGCAGTCTTCAGCATCCTCATAAGGGGAAGTGGAGGGGCAGACACTGATCTTTCAGTCTTGTGACCAGTGGCACAACTGGACTGAGGTTAAAAACAGTGTATTAAATAAAAAAGAAAACCAAAACAAAAAAAACCCACAAGCAATGCTTACCAGCAACAGACTGATGCCCAGCCAGGTCTTGAGTGATGGCAACCTTGGAAAAACTACCCCTCAGTCTTATTGCTGAACTTGAAGTGATAAAGTCACCATCTCAGTTTAGCTCAGAGGTGTCTGCACGTGCCTGTCTGCAGCTTGCTCTGCCCCCTCCTCTGATCATCCAGGCTTTGGGAAGACTTGAATTATCTTAAGTCAGCAGTGTTTTATGTTCTCTGTAAATTAAACTGCTTCAACATGATTAGAGTATGGAGCTATGCTCTTTACTTGACAACATTTTGATGTCTTTCATGTATCTAAAATGTCAAATGTCATGTTTTTGCTCTTTTTCCCCTCTGGTATGATGATCTTTATGTTGAGTATCATATAGAGGTGAAAGCAAGGCTGTGCTTGTAGTAATTTGTCTAAATTTCATTTCAGAGTGGTTGGAAAAAGTCTTCAGAATCTCAGTTTGGAACGTATAATAGGGATTATCTTTCAGAAAAATGCTGTTGAAAAAGCTCATAAAATTCTTATCTGTTTAAAAACACTACCAATTATTTACCATGACCTTTATAAAAGCTGCTTTTATTTACAATGTGATTCTTTTAATAAAAACATAAGGTTATAAGAAGAAACTTTGTACTTGAAAATGTTTCCTTTTTTTATGATCCAGGCAAGTTGAAGGAAAACGTGCTCTTTCAATTAAAGTTGTTCAAATATTTTCATGAGGTCTCCTCAACTATGTTTAAGGAAAGCTATCCTTAGTGTTAGATAGAAAAGAGAAGTGTCATGAGGATCTCACATCTTCCTGAAAATAAACACTTGAAATAACCAGACAAAGTATTTGTTCTAAGATTTGAAAAGTGTTAGATCTCATCTTCACAACACCATAGTCTATAGAGAACATTACCTTGTCTAGGCAACACAACAGAAGAAAATGGGGAGTAATTTTGCTCCTAAGATTTGCAGATTCAGAAAAATATTGGCCAGGTGGATTCTCATTTGGCTTCAAGGGATTGGTTTTTGCACTTTAATGTTGGATCCTGAAACTTCCAAGCATAGGCCACCCCTTCCATATTCTTTCATTGCATCAAGAAAAATCTTGGTTAAAGATCACTAGGTCTTGGTTCTGCCGCAGTTACTACAAGTCTCCTAAGTTAGTTTTAAATCAGTGTTTCTGTTAATTGATAGTGCTTACACAGAAATGTAGTTTATTGTATATGCAACTTTGATAATAATGTTGATACCTTTTCAGGTTTTGAATGTTACCTATTTTTTTCTTTTCTGCTTCCATCATTGTCCAATCTGACTTTCATAAATATCCTGTCTTAAATGCAGTATTTCAAGTACTTCATAGAGGAAAATACAGTGTACTTGTTGTATGTAAAATTATACCTATCTCTTAAGTTAATAATGGAGAAAGAAGCATATGGTATTTAACCATAACCGTATGTGGTTCAGTCTTTGTTCTGATAACTTTGGTTGGTGTTTAGAAGGCTTCTTTTCAGAAATAACTTCTGATTTTCTGGTTGTGTTTAAAACAAAATTAGAGGATTACTTTATAGAGGACGTGAATATAGAACAATACATATATTGACCTTTAAATTAAAGCTCAGTGGTAGGAAAATGAGGGGTTTTTTAAATTGAAAGGAACTTCTAAATAAATGCAGAGTTTACTGACATTTTAGTGTATCGTATGCATCTCTAGATAGTTCCATAAAACAAGGGAATGTAGATCATGCTGTAATTGCCAAGATAGCTGCCTTCTTTAAAAGGAGGATGGATGGTTTGCTGAGAGTGCCAGGTTAGCATTTTCTGCAGCAGTCAGATGGGATGAGTACATTTGTGTTCTAGTAGCATCAACCTTCCCTTGGCAGAAAGCTGCTTTGAACCTCCTCTCACTCACTTGGTGGATGGTGTTGTGAGCTTGAGGTGCAAGTTTCAAATTTGATCCCAGGCTGACTTCTGCCTAACAGCAAAGGTTGTGAAATGGATGTAATGAATGGGTGGTCTTGCAGGAATTACATATTTTTAATTAGTATGTAAAATTATTAAAGTAATTAATACTGCATATTATTTTTGAGTTACCTGTAAAATACTTAAGGACTTGATGCTTATGGTGTGAAATATTTTAAAATGTCTAATTTGTTCAAAGGTAGTTTTCAAAATACAGCCTAACTTGGCAGCCACAGAATCATGAAATGCATATTTATGTTAAATATTTTATGTTAGATACAAGTCAGAATTGTCCGAAGTTTAGCTTTTTATTTTGTAGCTTTTATAGGTGAAGGTAGCCATCTTATATACAGATAACTAGCAAATTTTTCCAATTATTTTAGTTAATACACTAATTACTTAATATTCTACAATACTGTGACGTGTTTGTTGATCTATAGACTGATAGGTTTATTTTTGCAGAAAAACTTGAATGTTTTAATTAGTTACATGAATTAGAAGGAAAAAATATTCATTTTAGAACAATCAAATTGCAAAGTAGGTTATGCCCATTTTAAAAAAAAAAGTGTACACAGAGGCTTGTTTATATAAAAGTCACATAGTGCTAAATACTATGTAAATTGCTTTTATACAAATGTAAATGATACATAATATAGCTTCATGGATTATATTTTGATTAGGAGAAGGCTATCTAGGCACAGTATGACTTCTGGTCGAAATAAGTTTGGAAGAACGTATACCACTTTCAATGATGTCTTGCTAATTAATTCTAATAGCATTGTAATTCTAGAAAAATAATTTTTCACTGTTTGTTAACTTGTAAATATTTCTGCTAGCTTCAGATTCTGGAAAGCTGTGCTTAGTTATTTTTAATGGAAGAAATTATGTCCTACCCAATGTTGGATAAAGTTGTAACAATGCATGGTGACTTCTAACATAATTCCTGCCTTGTGCTATCCGTTTTTTTTAGCCAATAATTTATTATCTGTACTCCTTTTTTTCTTCCAGCTGACAGCACGATCACTACCTTCCATACAGTCTGATGAGAGACTCCAACCTCTGCTTAATCATCTCAGGTAGTGTAAAATGAAAGCAGGAGTATATTCCTTCATACAGATTAAAGTAATTGTTTTGGTAGAATGTCTTAGATACAGATTTTTTTACCGACTTCATCTGTGTGATTGGCTCTGAAAAAAAACCCCAAAAGTAATTCTTCAACTTAACAAAAGCTTTACAAATTACATGGAACATAATTTATAGAACTAGTGTTGCTTCTAAGTAACAAAAAATAGTTGTAGCTTTTTTATAAAGGTTTGTTGGTTTTTTTTTACAGCAAGTTCAAAGTCGTTAAGTTCCTTTATGAACAAAACAAATTCAAAATTACAGTGCTCAGAGTATGGGCCTTGTTGCAAATATTCTATGCTCTCTGCTCTTTTTGGTAGATTTTGCTGTAATTGATGAATGGAGCACTAATTTGTTCTTTTAATGGACTTGTGTAGATTGCTGAAAGTGTGAGCCATTAGAGTAAATGGTTTGCCTCACTCTTAGTTGTGTGTGTGTGTATAGATGTATATATGTATACAAGCTTTGTGCTTTATTTGTAAAAGAGGGTAAGCAAAGCACTCTGCTCTCTTTCTTATATATGTGATTGCTTTTTACCAGTCTATATGGGAGACTTTTCTTACTATGCTCATATGCAGGTGGACAAGGTCCATACAATTAGGGGGAGCTGGTTTACAATCATGGAATAATTTAGCTTGAAGTGAACCACTGGAGAAGATTTAATCTAGCCTGTGCTCAATACAGATCTGGTTAGATCAGGTTGTTCAGATGTTTGTTTTTCTAGAATTTTTAATGTCTCTAAGGACAGAAATTTACTTAAATATTGGATGTCAGCAATGAAAGCTGTTTTGAACACATATATCTTAGCATTAAGATCATTGAAATGATGTTGGAAGAATTAGAAATGGAAGTGTTCAGGCTCCATCATGGCAGCACTGTGTGGGGAATTGGGATGCAGGTCTAGTTTGCTGGATCACGCTCCTTATTTTTCTATTTTATTTTCTACAGTGCTGTACTGCTTGAGCTATCTGTTCCCAAACCTTAACATTTTATTTTGATTTTTAAAAGTCTCATAATTTTTATTATATAGGTAGAGTTTTATGTTTGGTTGTTTTTAGTGTAAATCAGAATAGGAAAAATAGCTTTCATTGTATGTCTGCTTATTTACATATGATTGAACTTTGTTCAAGGGCAATGGATGAAAACAAGAATTGCTGTGTCATTATTACTGTTACATAGCTGGGGGTACTTCTGAATGTCAATCACCTTCCATGATTCTATTACCCTACATCTTACTGGGATTGTAAAAATACATCTCAGTGGTATACCTTTCTCAATTTGAAGATCAAGAGCAATTAAGTCAGCTTTTTATAAACTGTGTTCTCTAGGAGTAATTACTGAGAAATTGAAAATTTCTTTTGATGTATGCTCCGTTCTGTGTAAGAGGAATAGTCCTTCAGTATCACAATCAGTCCTGTCTGTGCTTTTTTTTTTTTTTTTTTTAGTACAGAAAAAGGAAAGGTTCCAAAAGACGGTACTTTAACAGGGATACTATACCCCACATTTATGCCAACTGGTATTTTTGTACATTCTTATGTTACCTTGGGTATGTATGTTTTACAACTGGTAAATCACTTCCATTTTGCTGTTGTGAAAATGGAGGGATTGCTTCCAGTTTATTTTGTCACCAACCGAAAAAATTATATAAATGCTTCCAAGTTTCCTGTTTGGAAGTTCCTTTAAAATGAACAAATATATCAGACATAGCAACTTGAAAAGCCACCTCTGGCAATAAACAGACAGGTGACCAAATAGGTCACCTTTGTTATTTATTTCTGTGAATCTGTGATACATTTTGTTTCATCTTGCTCGTGAGAAAAGAGAATATTAGCTAGTTGTAGGCTTTCCTTTACCTTCATTATTTGAATTCATAGAGCAGTATTTTATTTTTGGCATATGTCAATAGACTTCTGTGAGGGAAGCAAAAGCTTAGAAATTAATGAAGAGAGCATACAATTGAAGGTTACGGAGCATTGTTTAGTTTTTAATGCCCCACACATGCTTTGGCACCTATTCGTATCTGTGTGTGACTTACAAATCATCTAGTCCTCAGAAAAGGTTATTTTACTGTGGATTATGCCTTCATAGATATTTTAACCCATGTTCATTATTTTTTTTTTAAAGGAAATAACATGTATTTTTTAATTGGATGGTTCTGGACTAGACTATGTGTTTTGTCTGTGATTTAGTACTCTTTTTATCCTCTTCTGTTTCATTGGTGCTTGCTAGTACTATTTGTACTAGACCAAAAAAAAGAGAACATTTTTAGTTAAAATGTTAAAATATTTTATGCAAGATTGTGTTTAGGGATTTCATATGCTCACAGTAGGCTACAAAGAGATTTAACTTGTTGAAATGTTAACAATTTAATAGAGGGGGACCCTTAATATCTAAATGTGTGAGAACACTTTTGCAACTCCTGCTTTGTGTGGGGTTTACAGGCTTGTAACACTCTACTGTTTAAAATATTCATTAGGAGTAATTTCAGATGAACACATCCCTTTGTATGTAACCCCATCACACTACTATAGGACTGGGCCTATAAATGAGTTGTAGGGAGAAGCTAAGTTGTCTTAGTTTACTCCAGTGAAAAAGAAGCTTAGGGGAGATCAAACAGCCTACAACTGTTTGGAGGACAAACATTTTAGTTTTAGAATTTTCAGTGGCAGCAGAGGATTTAACAAATGACAGTGGTCACATTTAGCAGCTTGGGAGGTTTAGATCAAACATTAGGAAAAATGTCTCTGCTGGAATGATAGTGCAGCAGATTGCCCAGAGGCAGGTAATTTTAGTTCATGGAAATTTTTAGGATTCGGCTAGAAAAACCTATGGTTCACCTGACTAGTGTTGTCAGTAATCCTGTTTTAAGTGGGGTGTGGGACTAAATGGTCTTCTAACATCCTTTATAAACAACATTTAAATGATTTTGTTAATTCTGTCTTCAAATGATAGTTCATAAGGGTGATAGAGAAGCCAAGTGTTTTGCAAGACTGGATTTTTAAAACAGTTTACACAATACTCACGCAGACACATTCACCCTCCTTCTTGCTTATGTTCATCTCACGTGCACGAATGCACACCTTGAGAGACTGGTATCATTCTCTATTCTCAACATCTACAAAGTGCCCTTCATATCCTTACTAAATCTTGTGATGCACAAACACATCTGTGAATAATAAAATATTTATCAGAACTGTCCTGCAGCTATTTATTTGAAAGACTAAGTCTCATTCTTGGAAACACTGATGTAGCGGAGATTTTTTCTTGGTCAGCTCCTGTGTGACTGTATGTACTAATCTTTGGTTGCAAGATGTGTTTGGAAAACATCTGGCAACTAAGATTTTGGATTTTAGAAAGAATAGGTTCTAAGTGATTGAGTCAGGCTTTTTAAAGTGGAAACTGAAGACATTGCTGCTTGCATTTCAGTAAATCACAAAAATACATTAAGAGGAACTATAGATATTTCTAGGTGAGAACAAAGCTTGGTCAGGAAGTAATCTCAATAGCTATGTCATATAGAAGAAAGAATGAGTCCAAATAAGAACTAAAACTGAAAGCAAAAAATATGAAAAGAAAGTGAGATCACAAACCTAGTTAGTTTGTTTGTAATGTGTTTTCAGACTGGCATCAGTTTTGAAGGTAGCTTGTAGGGTTCAGGACTCTGGTTAGTGGTGTGGGGTATCAAGAAAATTTGACCTTGTAAAGGTCACATACTATTTTTTAATTTAACAAATTAATAACTTTTCCTGTTTGCTTACCACGATAAGAATATTCAACCTTTTCAGAATCTGAAAAGTAGAATTTCTTCTTTTCCCTCCTGGCCGCACTTAGCTTTGAATTTTCTGTCCTCGCAATAGAGTTTTCTATCAACTCCAGATACCGTGGTCAGCAAGATTCAAAGAGCATGTCCTATTTCTAACAGTAACTTCTGAAAGCTTTCCTCATCCACTTGTAGGAAAACTTCTGTGTCTTCTCTTTGGACCTTCTCTCCCCAGGTCAGTCCCTTCTACGGATTCTAAGAAAAAGTACTTGGCTTTGAGTCCTAATTACTTGGTTTCTTGTTTCTGCCTGATATGAAATATTTGCAGCCTATAATTGATAAATTATTTTCTTTCTAAATTTGTAAACTTAAAAATATTTTGGAACTGCTTTAAATGATGCCATACTGTTTGTTTTCTTTTTCAGCCATTCTTATGTTGGCCCGGATTACAGCGTCCAAAAGAGCACTGGAAAAATTTCTCTAGATCAAATTGATGCTGTAAGTTGTGTTTCTGGAGTTATATAGGATGTCGAAGTATAACTTCTTAAATTCAAGTACTCTATGTGCAAACTAAATATAAAGCCTTTATCTTATTTTTATTCATATTTGCTTTGTAACTGTTGAGTGAAATTGTGTTTAAGCTCAAAACAAAGCAGAATCAGCCGAAAATGCATCTAATCAGGATTCAGACTCAGAGTGAAGTTGCAGTGAAATGCTTAATTTGCTGTTTAATTTTGTGTACTTTCACAAATATCTAACATAATTATAAAGAGAATTTAACAAAATTTTCTTACTTAACAATCTTGCAAACCATGATGTTTAGTTATGATTACTGTACTGCAGTTACTAGTCTTTCCAATGCTGTTTTTTTATTTTTAACTTACAGGAGGGGTTTTGAAAACAAGGAAGTAAATTAAATGGAAGTAAAACTTGGGATGTAAAACACTCTGCATAAATTGTACAGAGCTGAGTAAAAACATATTATAATTCATTTATCCAAATTTTAGGAATCATGTGTTTTCAGCGTCCATCTTAACCATGATAGTGTTTCTCTGGCAGTGAATTAAAATCCCTTCCCCTTCCCCAACTCACCAAAACTCTATCAAAGGTCATTTTGCCATTCCAGATACTAAAACAAAGCAGAGTCAAGAAATACTGTAATGCAAGTGTGGGAATATTTTTCCTGACAGCAATTAAACCTTTGTTACTTTGTAGCTGGAGAGTCTGATGCTACCCAGCTGTATTACTCTGTCCTCTGGACAGCATTCTTGAGATGGTTATTGCATTGGATAGTTTATGGACTCACTCGTGTCATGAATTCAGTCCCAAGGCTCTCTGTACATGTATATCTTTTCTTCCAGCCATCGGCATTTTCAAATGGAGCTAATTAATAATCACAGTAAACATATGTCCTACAAATTAAATGATCACTCTGCCTTAAACAGAAATTCTTCTCTTGTCAGCTCTCAGTGAAGTCATTTCCTCTCTGCATGCGGCAGTTGCACAGAGCCCTCCGTGACAGCCACCACCTCCGTCACGGAGGCCGGATGCAGTACGGGCTCTTCCTAAAAGGCATTGGCCTGACTCTGGAACAGGCACTGGAATTTTGGAAGAAGGAATTTATCAGAGGAAAAGTGGATGCAGACAAGGTAATTCAACAAATGAGAAGTATCTTAATATGTAAATGTCGGGATGTAATTGATGTGTACATTGTGCTACAAATTTGACTAGATGCTTTTTGAAGTAGAAAATTGTGCAAAAGGTACAGTAATGTATTTCAAAGGTGGGAGGTTTTTTATTGCTCTCTTTGCCTATAATTTTAATCCCTTTGTTGAGTATTGACCTAAACTATGGGTAAAAAAAGGCAAACCGTAAAGAAGCTTTTATAAATGTGGACTAGAAAAACCTTACCAGTAAATTACTGAGAAACCAGTGTCCTTTATGAAATACAGGTACTATGTAAGTAAATTAATTCACCAAGCAGATAAATGACCAAACCCAGTACTGTCTGAAAGACAAGGTCAGCCTTTTTTGTTGTTTAATTAAAAAAAGGACAGCTCTGTGGGAAGTAGTCTTGCCTTAGCAAATTTACAGTTGAAGAATGAAAGAAGAAACTGGGGACAGAAGAATATGTTCAAGGAAATAGTGAGAAAATACTATTCAGTGTAATGGGAGGTATTACTGACGTATTAGTCATTGGCCTCGCTCTTGCCAATATTTTTGAGAGTATTGTGGGTGAGGAAGATGTAAAGTCTAATTTTTGGAAGATTGGGAACTGCTCCTTCTTGAACAATTCAGGTACAACGAAGCAGGCTTCCTCTCCCATCCCTCTCTGCCTGGCCTGTGGTATGTGTTAGAGCAGAGTTTGAAACCTTATCTCAGTTTTGTGTGGAGTGTGATACCTCATATTTAGCATTGTAAGATCTCAGCCTTCTGGAGTACTGTAAAATATTTTGGAGTGCTTGGTAGACAATCTTTCGTTGCCTTAGGTTCTCTGGGCCATGGCTATTTATACAAGATACAGGGCAAAAAATAAAGTCAGCTAAATTGAATGATGGTACACACACCTCTTTCAAGGCTCAGAAGATAGATCAAGTGCAAATTTTTTGGGGAGGAGAAAGGGGTTTAAAGGTATGATTTGAATGAGTATCTAAACCTGTGTTTATCTAGTTCCTTCAATGTGATATGATTTAGAAGAAGATAGGTAGTTTGTTAAAAAAGGCCTTCAAAATGCATTTTTTTTCACAAAGGTGTCAAGAGCATCTCTCAAGAGTGGCAGTAAATTTTGCAATGGAATGCCAATTGATTACTAGTTGTATTGAGTTTACGTGGCCAGGTTTGATAGTGGATGGGGCTACAGGGTTAGGTTCTGTGAGATGCTGCCAGGAGCTTCCCCCATTGTCCGACAGAGCTAATCCCAACTGGCTCCAAGAGGGACCCCCTGCTGGCCAGGGCTGAGCCCCTCAGCAGTGGTGGGTAGTACCTCTGGGATAACATCTTCAAGGAAAGGGGTAAAAATCCCCTTCACAATAGCAGCTTCAGCCAGTGAGAGGAGAGTGAGAATATGTGAGAGCAACGCAGCTCTGCAGACACCAAGGTCAGTGCAAAAGAATGAGGAGGAGATGCATCATGTGCCAGAGCTGTGATTCCCCTGCAGCCCATGGAGCGGATCATGGTGGAGCAGCTGTGCCCCTGCAGCCCATGAAGGACCGAGGTGGAAGAGATCCACTTGCATCCCGTGGAGGACCCCATGCTAGAGCAGAGGGGTGCTTGAAGCAGGCTGTGACCCAGTGGGAAGCCCATGCTGGAACAGGCTCCTGGCAGGACCTGTGGCCCCATGGAGAGAGGAGTGTACACAGGAGCAGGTTTGCTGGTGGGATTTGTGACCCCTTGGGCACTCACACTGCAGCGGGTTGTTTCTGAGGGACTGCACACCACAAAGGGACCATGCTGGAGCAATTTGTGATGAACTGCAGCATGTGAGAAGATTCAACATTGCAGAAGTTCATGGAGCACAGTTTCCTATGGGAGGGACCCCACTCTGGAGCAGGGGAAGAGTATAAGGAGTCCTCCCCCTGAGAAGGAAGGAGTGCCAGAAATGAGTGGTGAACTCCCATTTCCTGCCTGCCTGCACCACCTGTGGGAGGAGGTAGAGAAAATCAGGAGTAAACTCAAACCTGGAAGACAGGAGGGATGAGGAGCGAGTGTTTTAAGATTTGTTTTCATTTCTCATTTCCCTCATCTGATTTGATTGGTAATAAATTGCTTTTCCCAGTAGTCGAGTCTGTTTTGCCTGTGACAGTAGCTGATGAGTGATCCCTCTCTGTCCTTGTATTGTCCCATGAGTCCTTTGTTATATTTTCTCTCCTCTGTCCACCTGACAAGGGGAGTGAGAGAGAGACTTGGGTGGACACCTAACATCCAGCCAGGGTCCAACCCACAACACTAGTTAAATTCAGGAAAATCCAGAATTCTCAGTTGCCATATCCTGTGCTTAAAGGAACTGAAAGAATAAAAACAAGCCATTAGAAAGAATAACGGTGTAACAGCACACATTTTTTATTTCTGTTTTCAAAAAATATTGGGGAACACATCTGATTCTACCTACTTGTGCTTTGACCAAATATGTACATGCACATGTATGAAGACATGTATGCACCTTGGATCCTGTTTTCCATGACAGGGTCATAACTTTCTATGAATCAAACAAGGACTTTGGTTACTGCATTTTTCACAAGCAAGCTACTACTTCCATGTAATTTTGGTCCTTTTCAAGTTCTAGATACCGACTTCAGACTGAGATAAAAAAGAAAACTAATTTTTCATGCCTCTAACGGAGGTTGGTGGCCGTTGATTTTTCACAGTAGTGTCATACAACGTTTAATGCCTTGAAAAAAGGAAGATTAATACAATTCTTATTGCTATTTTCTTCTTTTGACATTTTTATTTTCTGGCATTGGTGGCATTGTTAATTTCCTGTAGAGTGGAGATAATTAATTACACTGTTTCATTTTACTGGAGCATTGTGAAGATACATGCATGATACTTTGTAAAGATGAAGGTTAATGATGTATTACCTACTGACTCTTAAATTGCAAAGAGAGAGTGTTCAATTTTCTGGAAATGGTTATGATTTCAAAATTGTTTGTTCATTTTTGTCTTTAATAGCTGTAACATCTATGTCAATTTTCAATCCTAAGAATCCTTGGCACACAACTTCAGCCTTCAGCAGGAAGGAGGTTACCATGAACACATTAGCAGTGAACTGGCTAAGCATCCAGGTCTCCAGGCTGAGCATAAGGCATATGGCCAATTTGCACCAAAAAGAACTCCTCCTGTGCTCTGAATAACTGATTCAGGCATATCTCAGGGCTCATTGATAAAAACACTGTAGAAAAGCTTTTAAGAAATTATTTTTTACCTTTGGAGAGGAATCCATGAAGTATGAATGAAGTGTGAAACTGCTTAGTCAGTGGGAAAATAAATCAAGTAGCACCTCCAAAGAAAGTGCTGAAACTGGTAGAGATGCTCTGTTGGTGGGGTGTGGGAGGGAATGGTCATGTGTTGGCATGTTCACAACAGGGACAAATGCAGAATGCAGAATAGAACATTTTCTAATTTAGGCACTGCAATTAAAATTACTCTGCAAATTGCTAGGTTAAGAGTGCCTAAATGGTAAATTGTTGTTTTTCAGATGAAAGTTTCAACAGCCAAACAGGAGTGGATGCATTACTTCTGAATGAATGGTTGTACCAATTGGCTTCATAACTTCAGTGTTATTTTAAGATATTTTTTTTTAATAAATTGTGATCTTACTCTAAACAGATATTGAGTCTCATAGATTCTTCCACTGTTCTTGTTGAAAAAATTAACTCCTGACCCTGTGTCAGGATTTAAAAAAAAAGAAAAAGAAAAAAAAGAAGATAGTGAGAGGGGGTGTAACTTCAGTGTGAATTAAAAATACACAAAGGTAATAAGTTGACAAGAAAAATTAAATAATTAGAGTACAAATGTAAAAGTGCTTTCATAGTTGAAAGTAAAGTCCTCTAACAGAGATCATTGTAGTGGAGATTGCTGCTGTTTTCAGATATTTTTATATTATTAACCTGTGAATATTAAAAGGAGTTGAAAGATAATGCAGTATTTCAAACAAAGGAAAGAAGGAATTCAGAATCAGGTTTTTTAAGGGCTTATTCAGTTACTTCTTTAGTTAATAGCCTGAGTCTGAGATTTTGATACAGACTGAAGGCCTTGAGGCAGCCCCTCATTTTTTGCTTTCCATTGCTAAATATACTTGTCATACATGTTCTTTTTCTCAGCAGTAATTGGTGTATGGTGGTACAAAATGCCCTCTTCTAGTACTCTGATTTTTTACCTCTTTGTGCAGTAGTAACAGTTGCTAGTTATACATTCCTGTGTTGAAAAGTAGTTCCTTTGGTACTGCAGTTTGATATTGTACTCATTTTAGTTATTATTGCATATGCGACTGAAGCCACCTTAAAATTGTGCAAGAGCGTGGGGGTTTATTTATTCAGCAAATCTCCAAAACTGTAGTATTACTACTTTTACAGAATTATCCTTGTGGCAGAACAGCTTTCTTGTCTTTGTGACTTCTTAGGGAAAATGAGACACTTAGCCCCTGCGTGTTAGGACTCTTTCTTCAGAGATGTGGCACTCAGGCTAGCAAAGCCTCTTACTCATCCTGACTCAGTCTTCCAGCTTAATTTACTTAGGCTCATAGGGCATGTTGTTTTCTATTGTAGTTGTTTGCAAATGGCAAGGAGCATGTTGTTTTCTAGTTGTCTGAGGTACGCCTCTTCATCTCCTTGCTAGTGAAGGTCCTTGTGACAGATGTTTTGCTGGAAGAAGAAAAAATAAAGTTTACTCAAATTCAACCTCGCTCAGAGTCTGTTATTTGTAAAGAAGCAAACCTTTCACAATGAAGCATTTGAACTTCAGTTGATCATTGATATATTCTACATGTTTCTTCCACACATGGTGGTCATGTATGGAGCTGAGGACAGATAAAGTGACACATACGGCATCAACAGGCAAAGAAATACGTCTCCTACTCTGTTAAAAAACAGTGAAATTTTGAGATGACAATACATCCCAAATTATAGTTCCAGTGACTATTTTCCTGGCTCTTTGATTTCTATTCCAAATGGTCTTAGGAGGTTCTTGAGTCTGGATTCAAGAGCCTTTGCCTTTATTGCAGAAAGCTGGTGATGAATGTTTCTACCAAGGCAAACCAGAAATTCCTTGGGGGGGAGCTTGGACTAGGGACCTCCTGAGGTCCTTTCCAGCCTGAATTACTCTGTGATTCTGCAGACAGGGCTGAATCCAGGTAGAAGCCCCTATTTGTGAGAGCCGGCCACTAGAGGGAGACAAGATAGTATGGAATAAACAAATATAATGTATAGATGTAAATTAGAAGTGTTTATATTCTAATGCTTTGTTAGTCTATACAATTATATTATTTAAAAAGCCCTGTGTATATAAATGAAAGTAGAAGTAGGCACTTGGCAATCTTCAGGTCAGTGATTTTAAACACATACAGCTATCCCCAGTGCAATTTAGCCCCAGTGCATGGGTGATACGGTGGTTCTTTAAAATAACCTCCACCTGCTCAAATCCTCAGGAATATTTTCTCTATCAGTCAGTTGGTTACATCTGGGTATAGTATTTTACTTTCTCATTTCTTAGAGATTCGTGGGTTGCTTTGCTCCTAGATTTTTTTTTTTTTTTCTTACTTGCCCCCTTTATATTGAGTAGTGCTGACCACTATTTTAGGAACGTTTTGATTCATAAATCAGAAAAGGATCTTTATTCTGTCACATTTTTAATTATCATTCTCTAATTGAATGTCATCTGCTATTTTTATTCTTGAATTATTTAAACTTTACAAATCTGCAGGCTAGAGTGACATTTTGGAGAGCAAGCCACAATATTTAACATCTAAGAGATAAAGATAAAATTGAAATCCCTCTATATGGATTAAAATCTCATTTTAAAAAATTGTACATCAGTAATAGTGTACTGCAAATAGGTGGCCAGGCTTGGATTCTCCTGAGATGTATAAAGGCTAAAATAGAACTTCAAGGTGATGATGTTTTCTCTTCTAGGATATATAAAACAAGATTGTAATAAAAGTGCAGCATATATTAGCAGTAAGATCTTATTTCCTGAATTCTGCAGTGGAGGACTGTGTCATGGTAACAAAGTGTTGATATAGTAAAGAATATTGTTGTTGCTTTCATTGGTTATCAGGGGTCTAGATATTCACATTATTGATTAAATTGTATTTTTGTGTTAAACTTATCATAAACTCATGAAGTTTTTTCCCTTCCACCAATGACTGTAAAAGTTAGCTTCAGTAGAACCACTTACTGTCGGTATTTGTTTTCGATTATTTGGAATTTATGTTTTCATACTCTAGTTGAAGTGAAATAGAACAAGTGAATTCTAAAGATTTTGAGTAAATATTTTTTATTATTGGCAAAATTAAATTCTATTTGTAACATTATTATATGCTGGATGGCAATACTTGTGTAGTAGAACTGTATGTTTCAAACAGTATGTTTCAGAATGTGTTTTGTATTCTACAAAGTTAGCTCTTGAAGTTTGTTTAATAACAAGCTACAAGTGATTTAATTGTCAGAAGAAACATGAAAATGCATTTTTTATTTGCATGGCTAATTTTTATTCCCAAACTTACTGTTTAATTGACATTAAACCTTTCTTTCAGTGCAAGTTCAAAGAAAGATGCAGTGATGTGCAGTTAGGGGCCTCAAGACAGTAATTAGATGGTACAAGGCATCCTAGGCATGTAGGCTTGAAGTAAAAATTAATATTTAATTTGAATTTTAACGCCAAAGGCTAAAGAAAAGAGCCAGGTAAAGAAAAGAAAGCCAAATCTATGAAATCAGAGTATTTGTGCATAACTGCAAAGTGACTGAACCAAGGTGTTGAGTTATATGTTGAGATGTTTGTTTGGAACTGAACAGCCTCTGAGACAAGTCATACGCTGAACACCATGTTAAAAAGCTATTCATGTTAGTTTCCAGAAATCAGCTTAATATCAGTGAGTCAAACATCAGGAGATCTACTCCTTTCATATAACTTCCTTAATGGGTTTTTTGCATACGAATTGAAGCCTGGAGGAGAACAGGTGTGTTGTTCAAATGGGACGTAACTGTTTCTGAAGGTGATGCTCACATGAAGACAGATGGCTGCTGAGATCGATTAGTTGCCTTGATTCTGGCTGAAGAGAATAGTCTGGAGTCCCTTTTGTATTTAAATAAGCAATATGGAGAAGAGATGTTTTGAGTGAATTTGTTTTATAGTAAAAAATTTATACAACCAGGCATGAGAACTAAAAGCATGACGTCAAGCTATAAATAGATGGATTACTGGTGTTACATTTGAGTCAAGATGAATTTGTAGTATTCTTGCTGGTTGTAGCTGGAAAATAATTTTGTTTTATTTTCCTTTGGCAGTGGTAGTTTGCTAATAAGCAGTGAGGAGTAAAACTAAAATAACTGAAAATCCTGAGGACTTATTTTGTGGCAGCTATTATTATTCACCGTTTGATTCCAGATGAATGGCTGGAGCTGAGCCTGGCAACTAGGATTTTCTTGAAAAACCTCTGTCATCTGGCCACAGAGTTTAGAATCATAAAAATCACAATATCCTTCTTTAGCTGAATGAAAATAAGCTTCAATTGCCATTAAAATTGGGGGTTTTTGGCTTTATGGCTATCACAGTATGTGTGTTAAGTCTGTGCAAGATTCTGGCTGTCATGTATTGTTATTTAAAGTTGTGTTCTATAGGTGGGAATTTGTCCTTTGTTTCCTTCATGTCATGTGTGTCCTGTGCACATTTGCTTATGCTTGCTAGCATTCTGTTCTCTTCTCTTCTGGAGTGCTTCAGAATTTTGAAAGCTCATCGGAGTCCTGTTGGTGGATTACTGACACACTGGCCTGCGTGTTCTGGTTTTGTCCATTTGTTTTGTGTGCATATTGCTGTGTGACTACAACAATAGGAAGCACATCTGTAATGGATTCTGGAAGTGAGAGGACTGAGAAAGCACATTCACAGGGGTTGCATTTGATTGTATTCCAAGAAGGAGGGTGCTTAAGGACATGGCTTAGTGGTGGATTTGGCAGTGTTAAATTTGTGATTGGGCTCAATCTTGAAACATAAATTATTCTAACATAACATAAAATATTCTAACATAACATAAATTATTCTATGTTTTTGTGATCATACTTTAATAACTTCTTGCAGAGTTCTGTTAAATTCTTCCAAATCATAAGAAGGAACTAGGACAAGATTCCTTGCTTGCTGTATCAGTAGAGATGATTAGCAATGCTGTAAAGGTATAACCGTGGCTAGAGGGAAGTCCCTGTTAGTGTTGTCAGTGTTACTTGTGTTTAGTCTTGTGTACACAGTGATTCTGGAAGGACTGCAGAAAATAAGCTCATCTAATCAGAGCTAGAGATAGCTGGTTTTTTTCCTGTTTAATTAAGCATTGTGAGATCAAATCAGAATTGTTTAAAGTTGTTTGCATCAGATAATGGTTTTTATTAGGACTTAGATATAGTATGGAATTGCTGTCATTCAAACAACATGCCACGTTGCATTTGCGGATGTTGCTGCCGGATGTGATTTATACTACAAGTTTTAAAAAGCAGTTGATACCATCTCTTCTTTCCCGATGGATAAAAAATTCTGACTTCACTGCAAAGAGATTTACCAGTAACACTACAGTGTTCACAGTTCTCACATAAATTTTGCTGCTCATAGATGTTGCTGCTCTAACCTCTTTACTAAACAAAAAAAAAATACAGATTTTTCTGTGGCTGTTTCTCTTATATTTTGTTTTACTTTTGGTTACAAATCAAACAAGTAAACAAAGCACATCATAATTCCAGTTGATACATAAGAAGTCAGATAATGAAAAACTAGATGTGACTATAAGATACATTTTCCACTTTTTTTAGGAAAGTAAGATGAAAGTAATTCTTTTCACCATTTCTGCCCATACACTATATACGTAATCAACACTGAAAAGGTACTGTTAACTTACAACTTTATGTAAACATAAATACATAAATACACATGCACAGACCTTCCAAGGGTAGATTGGCAAGGGAATAATCTGTATTCACTTGATACTGTTTTCTTTCAGTTTGCATATACTTTGTTCTTTTGACTGAAACACTGGAAGTTCTGAGCACTAGAAGGAATAAAAACAAAATAGATCCTTTTTTTACCTTTTACTTGTAAGAATTTATTTTACTTTTAAACAGTATTGCCTGACCTTTGAAACCCAAGGTGCTTGCAGGTTTATCAGTGAAGTTAAGGATTCTAAGGAGGAAATGTCTTTGGGACATCATTATGTTTTAATTGTGCCCTGTAGCTAATGTAGATACATATTAAACTCAGCCATATTTCCATGTATTTCCCTCTGAAACTTCCCTTTCTCAAGCCTTAAATTAAAAATCAGCATATCAGTGTCTCTTACAGTTATCTAAGCTTAGGAATATTGACAGAAATCCCTTTCACTTTCATTTTATAACTTTTTCATAAGAGAGTATTTTTGTTACAGAAACTTCTAATTAAGAAAACACTAGTTTTTACATAACGGATTCAAATTCTTAAAGCAGTATTTCTTAAATGAAATGGATATTGTAAAGACCCATTGTTTTTCACCATATTTTTGTTTCATGGGTGTTATTCCAATGGATCCCAACTGAAAATGAAATTGAGGTACTAGAAAACATTGAACATTAGATTGTAATATACATGAAGGCTATAGTGTGCACTTAAGTATTTGAGGAATTACAGTAATAAGTGATGGTAAAAATATGTGCTCTTTCGCTCCAAACTCAATCCCTTTTTCAATTTTCCCTGTTGTTCTTGTTGAAACTGGACTCTGCAGTCTTTGTTGTAATGCCAAGGTTATGGTGGCATTTGCCTATGATTATGCACTGTAAAATTCTTTAATTTGTTCAGCATTTTTTTACCTGTAAAAAATGTATGATTTTCTGTTTTCATCTTCTGAATCACATTAAAAGGGAAAATTTGGGGTAGTCTTTCACCCTGTGGCATGTCTCAGTGATAGAGAAGAGCTCTAGCTATAATCTCTCTTCCAGGACATTAACAGTGCTAGCGAAGTTTTAGTGGTGTTTAACTGTGCAAGCTACTATAAAAAGAAATAGGATCACTTTCTGTAGTTGTTACATATTAGACACAGAAATCTGTATTTAATAATCTGATGTATGAGCTGGTTGGTGATATGGTTCTTGCAGTGAAGAGAGTGAAAGCAATAATTATCTTTCCTGTACTAAAACTAATTTAGATCAGAATGTGCTCTCTTATGACTTACTTTCTTCTCAGCAACACACATTGCTGTAGATATTCCATGATGTAGTGTCTTGTTAGAACTGCATGTATAAAAATGAATGTTGAAGCCAGACCTTTAATTTTCTAAGATTCCTTTTGTAGTTCGGAATCACTTGTCAGTCTTTGTGCCTCATTATCAGTGTAGATGGACTGTACTTGTCAGAAGAGGTTTCTGTTTTATTGGCCCTTGCAGCAGCTGCAAGAAAGTCATTCCATGACATTTTAAGAAAAGTAATAGATGGATTTGCCTATGTGGCTGTTCAATTTCTAAGTTTAGGGATATTGAAGTATCTGAGTGTCACTAAATATAGAGCTTTTAGCAGACTCTTGAATACCTTCTTAACCATACACCTCTCTCTAACCATCTGCTGGAAAATGCCCATTGCACATTGCTGCACACACCACTGGTAATGTATTTGAGCTCTTTGGCTATTTACTCCAAGTTCTCAGACAGGGTTAGCAGTTTTTGAGATGCAAATCTTTTCATCCCTGTCTTTTTATTGCCCTCCAGGACAAGCTGAATGACACAGCAGATCTCTTCCTGTTTTGTTCCTCTGCTTTTTGAACAGAAAAGTTTTGATAGATTCTTTTTTAATCTTGATACTCTTAGTTGAAGCAATTCTTTAAAATAATTTTATCAAACATTCAGATATCCTGTAATTGTGTAAACTGTTTTCAAAAACAAACCCCAGAATTCTGAATACTTTTTTTTTTAAATAATGTCCATATAATTGCTGTAAGATTATATAGCTGTCGTATTCAGTCTATATTCTGCCAGTAAATCATGGCTATATTTCATATTCAGTCATCCAGAAAAGCAGCATATTGTATCAAATGTGCACTCTGCTGATATATCACAGTAGGCATGATGTAAATAAAAATGTACTTTTGCTTTCAGAATTGATTTAACATTCTGCCTCATGTCTTTGAAATCTGTTGAATCTCATGAATAAAGGCGGAACAGCTCTTCATACATTATTTGTTCTATGTGCAATTTGTGTTTTGGAAATTTAATATATTGATTTAGGAAAGGGAAATGACTGTGATGCGGCTTAAGTATTTCGACATTATGGGTGTTACTAATTCTTGAAGGAAGGTTGGATTCTAATTTTGTATGAAATGTACAATGCTATTTAGCTGTGAAACGGAATTCCATAGAATGTGGTATGTGCTAGGCTTTTACTTCTCTTTGCATCCCATCTTAAGTCTCCTTACAAAGAAGAGAAACAAAATGTCTGCAAATATGGTTTCTTTGTGGGTCTTTTGGGGTTTTGGATTGTTTTGATCGTTTGTTTTCTGCTTCCCTGTTTTTCTTTTGGTCCCCTGCTGTACAAGTGGAAATGTGTATGGCAAGTTTTACTGTTTAAATTCCAGTTTTTATTTTGAGTACTCAATGGAGTTGAATTTTGGGCATGGAAACTGGAGCAATACTAATAATTCTAACAAACTTTATTTTTTAAAAAAACAATTACAATAGTTGGGCTCCTTCTTTTACTTTGTTACCACAGTTATTTCCCTGTTTTTAGGAGTTTACAGCAGGCAATGAAGATGAGATGTGTGTTACTTCTTCTGAGACAATTCAGAGCAGTCTGGTAGTAGAGCTTCTGTATTCTTCTGTATTCCCATTTTCCCTGCAGTCAAGTAATCTTTTAGTCAAGAAAAAAAAAAATAAAACAAACAAACAGACAAAAAAAGGAAAATAGGCTTTTTTGAAACAAGCTTTCTTTTGTCAAGTGCAGAGAGGCTCTTGTCATAATTGCAGTCTCAAGTTGAAATATGTCTTGATTATAGTGCACTTTGCATAAGACGGAATATACAATTATATAAAATGCTCTTTGTATATAAGCAGTTATTCATTATGACATCAAGGGCTGATACCTGGTTTTCTGCACTTCTGTTTGATCATTACCTTAAAATCTAATATTGTCTTTTATTGTCCTGTTAATAAATAAAAATATCTGGTTTTACAGCAGAGTTTTTAGAGAGAGAATGCCAGTGATCTTGAGCCAAACTATGCTGTTAGGAAGGTTCCAATATCTGGTTTACTCTTTGTTCAAAAGGGTTAACAAACATCAACCATCCATGTACTATTTTGTGTTTCACTGCCTTGCTTTTGTCATTCTTTTATGACTGCCTCAAAAAAGTTGTGTATATGTTTCTAGACTAGTCATAAGGAATACTTATTGTCTGAGGAAATTTCTTCATTATTCAGTCTCTCCTTGTTATTTTAAGAATGATTTGATTTTTTTTTCCCAGTGATCAATTTATCTAGAAAATAAATATTTTTTTAAAAGATCTGCATTTATACTGAGGATTTGCTGACATCTTGAAACATGTGATTGGGACTTAATATCCTTTTGTTCTGTCACTGATCCTTGTCCAAGAGGTTTAACCATGTCTCAGTAAAAGGCCGGGGGTTTTGTCACAGTTGTATCAAATTTTGATAATTTTGTCACTTTGGTTGAAGGGATGTTTTTCAGTCACTGATTCTCTTTGAGTGATGCTGCTGCATTTGAAAATCTGAAGCTTCAAAATTATAGAACATCATATGAGAGCATTCTTGTTTAGAGAATTGACAGAGCTTAAACTAGCAGTAGGAAATTAGTTTCTGGACTTTGTGTCCCTGGCCAGTCTTCATGCACGTTCTCTGTGAATCTGTAATACATGGTGCTGTGGCATACATATAAGTATGGATTTCTCTCAGTTTTGATACAGACATACTGAATTTCTTTTCTCCTTGATATACGTTCTCTTTACACTTGGATAATAAACTGCCATTATGACCAATAGAAATCTAGCCTATATAGTCAATAGTGTCTAGAGAATGATTTATTTAATGAGCCTCCTGGGCAAATGGAATTGCTCCCCAGACTCCTCTGATTGAATTGATCACCATTGATGGTAATGGGAGATGTCTGGATTTAGATGTTTGAAATGGAATCTTATTTCTGCAGATGCAGTTAGTTACTACTCTACTTTTGTTGAACTTTCTTAGTTATCAAAATAAAAATAGAGAGAGGATTCCCGCCCCTGCCCCACCCAAATTAAAACATCCCCCCTCAACAAGCCACAAGTGACACATAGTAAATTTTCTCACCATGTGCTGACCTATGCCCCCTCAGTCCCTATGCAGTGACCAGCAGCACCCACACAACTTAGAGCAGTTTATGTACCGAGCATGATTTCTGTGGTATGGAATAACTCTCAGCTTCTGTCGGTTCTTCCTCCCAGTTTCTCGTGCACCTCCTCACTGGCAGAGCATGGGAAACTGAGAAGTCCTTGACTCAGAGCAAGCACTAATTATAAACCAAAGCATCAATGTGTTAACGACATACTAAATCCAAAACATAGCACCCTACCAGCTACTGGAAATAAAATCAACTTTATCCCAACTGAAACCATCAGAAAAATTTAGATACAGAAAGAAATATTGCAATGATTTGAAGTAGCTAATAAAATCTTTTCTAGGTGACCAAACATGTGCCTAAGAAAAAACTAAGTTGTTATAGAGACAGTTTTAAGATGTGTTGTGCTGGTAATCTGATGCATTGTCTTGAGGCAGACGACAGCCTGCTGTGGTTTATGTTTTACTTTTCCTGGTTCAAAGTCTTGGTGCATGTAAATGTGTGAAGAAATTGTGTACATAAATTGTGTATTTAGCTAAATTATACAAAGGCAAGCTTAGACTGCTGTAAATAAAAACCTGTGGTATCATATGTTTGCTAGTTCATCAGCCACACACTTTATACTCATATGGGTAGTATACAAGGTGTTTGACTGATATAAAAAAATCTGATTTTCTTGTAGTAGATGAAACCATCTCCAGGGCTAAGTGGTTCTTGCCTCATGTAGTTTGATAATTCTGGACCTGGAGGAGAAGAGGTTTTTTTATACCACTGTGAATTGGTCTGTGCTTACTGCTACACAATGTAATAGTTTTCCAGCTTGGTTTTAGGTGATGTCTCTGATCTGTACCTTTGAGATAGAAATTGGGCTACAGGATGGTAATTTAAGACAAATTTTTGTTGTTGGCAGATAGAGAAGCATTTATTTGTGCTCCTAAATACAACTGTGCTTGCAAAAAGATAATGTCAAGTTGAGGTTATTTTAGGAATGAGCTTAAAAAAAGAAAAGTTGCTTGGATAAAGATATGCCAACTAAGCAGTGTCAACAATAATGATTTAAGTGACTGCCTAGGAAATGGATGAAAAGGAGAACCAATTATTTCAGCAGATACACGACTGTGTGAGATAAATTTATGAATTTGAAGCTGTTATCTATACAGACTCAGCAATTTTAGACAGGAAATTACCCAATGACTGTTTAAAAAAAAGGTGTTAAGCCATTACTTCTTTGAATTTTGCAGACTTGGAGCTAATCAGATGGACAGTCAAGAAGATAGACAAAGTTAGTGCACCATTTTGCTTAGTTGATAGACTTTAAATAAATAAAAAAATTTCCCAGTATTATAAGAAGTAGATGCATAAAATCGTACAAGAATATATAAAAGTAGTTTTAACTGAAACATGAAAGTTTTGTGGAAGTGCAAACCTGAGCATACAGGGCTTGCAACACCTTTGAGCAAATTATTTTCCATCCTAATATGCATGCTGAATATCAGATTTGATAACAAATTTTATGGGACACCTAGTTCTATTTACAGATACTAACCTGCAAATAATGGCAAGTGATATAAGGAAGGTAACTGCCAGGGATGCCAGGATGCCTATTGTTCAGTGCCTGGAGTGGCTAGGGAATGTCATTTCTTGTCGCTCTCTTTTGAAAGTGTGTTCTGTTATATCAAACTGATAATTATGGGGCAGACAGGAGCCATGCTTTCCTGCTTTGTCTGTTGAAAACTTTCCTTCAAAGGAAAACATGCACCTGCCAAATGGTCCTCAAATTTTAGGAACATCCTCATTCCATATCTAAAGATCTTGTATGCGTTTATGTGAGAAGAACTTATTGAACAAAGCCTTTCCTGAACTTCCAATCTGGAATATTGTAATCTGATATTAGGCTATACCAATTGCAAATTTATAGTTTTTACATGTCTGTATCTATAGCCATTCCTTTTTATTTATACTATAATCTGTAACTTCTATATCTTCGAGTGAAGGCTGTCTAGTACCGTACATAAGTACGTAATGCCTTAACTAACATTTACTAGACAAATTAATCTGCATTACCCTGATACTCATGTGATTCTACCCCATAAAAGCAAAAGGTAAGTGCCTGGCTACAGTACACTTATCTATACCAAATGAACTGTCTCCCAAGCCTCCTTGATTCTGGCTTTGGACTGTCGGTTTTGTGCCACTTACCAGTACTAAGAGTTTTGTTTCTTATAGGGAGAGGTTGTCTAAGAAAGCCTCAGTGCCACCAGGATACCCGCTGTCACCGTTAGCACATTGAGTATCGTACAGTGGACATGTCAGTTCTTTACAACAGACACTGGTGCATAGAACCTCAAAACTACCCACTTGTCTGGTCTGAAGTGCTCTGCTGATATCACGTGCATCCTACAGCCATGCCTAAAGGAAAGAGAAGTCCCTAAAAAACTTTGTCTTTAGTGACCAAGTTAAAGAGTTAAAGCTTGGAGAGTTGACTTGCAGTATTTTTAAAACAAAAATTCACCCTGCTGCTAATGCCTGGACTTGCACATTCCAAGATCCAAGTGACAATTTTTGATAGGGCTGTCTTTGCCTCAGCTTCTTGGCCTCAGTGTGAATCCTTCATTGCTTAAATAAGATGTATTTCTTGATATCTTTCCCCCTTGCCAAAGCCATGGCCCATTCACCTCACACATAAACTATAAATATGTTGCAGATTTTAGAAAGCTCAGAGAGCTAAATAGAGGCAAAGTAAGTGAGATGGTCCTGACATGGGCCATACAGTTAAAATGTTGTAGAGAATCCTTGCTGTCAAGTGTGACCAGCAGGAGCTCATCTCAATAGTGTAATGATGTTGCTTCAGTATTACTATTTCATAGTAACTTTCATAGCAGTTTCTGTTGATATTTAGCACAAATGTGGTGGGATGTGTAGAACGTACCCAGCTTTTCTATGAGTAATTTTTTGGTTTTGTGTTTGTTTCATCTCAGTGGAAACTGTCACGCAGAGTACACGGGAAATGTACTTGCTCCTGCAGCATCATTACTGTTGAGCAAGTTCATATCAGGGTTCAATAAGACCCTCAAAAGTTCTTACAAAAATCACCAAAAAGGTTTGATGATTTTTCAAATCACTCGAGTCTGACCTTTTACAGGTTGTTGCCATAATGCCCTTTTAATAGAATGCAGTTAGAATAGATGGCAATAAGTAGTTTGGTGGGGTTTTAAGCTATTTCTCTAGAATAGTTTAAAACAAAGCAATTTATAAGCAATTAAAATGACCCTGCAAACACCTACATGCATGATATGTGCAGTCTATAATTTATTTTGTTCAAGGAACTTTAATTGAACCGCTTCAATTTGGAGTGTTAGATTAAATAGGAAGGAACAGATCCTACTGTCTTCTTGTTTCTGCAGATTTCAAACATGTCTGATTTTACATCGATCCTTTTTCTAGCAAAACAGGTTGCTCCTCGTGGTTATTTTTTTTTCTCCTTTATGCACATCCTAGAGTAATGGTATTAGGAAAGAATGAGGCAGACCATGGAGTTCATTCCCCAGTGCACAAAGAAGGCTGCTCTGCAGGATGTGTTTTCTGTAGTGAAATGCCCCAATTCGTGGTTTCTTCCTGCTGAGGAGGACCACACAGCCTGTCAGATGTTTGCCCTGCTAAAATCCTGCTTCCTTGATCAAGGATAAGAAAAAACTGAATCACAGGGATGAGACAGCTCTCAGTGATGCATGTGACTGCACATGTGCCAACTTGCCCCACGTAGCTGTGCTATTCTCTGCCATCTGCCACTGCAAAAAGAGAGAACCAAACGATTACAAGAAAACTACGAGAAAATACCAAACCTGTCCCCAGGCTGTGTTGTTCCTATGTAGCTGTTTCTATTTACTGCAAGAGCTGCTTCTCAGCATAAAGTAATGAATTAGTTACTAAAAGTAATTTCTGTGGGCATTAAGGCGAGGGATGTGAGAAGTACAGCTCAAGATTTTAGTATACAGAACTGTTAAACAGGGGTGTTAATTTTCTAGGAAACTAAGCAGTACCTCCTGAAGCATTCATGATTTGCTTTACCCTTGAAAAAAATTTAGTCTAACTTAATTGCTTTCTCAAATATCCTTTGTTAAGAAGATGAAATGTGCTTTAATTCTTCTTTTGAAAAGGAGGAAATATTCCAGAGCTTCTGTTTAGAAGAATAGGTGGCTACAGGATCACAGATTCCATCTTCAGTTTAACAGGTTCATGCAGAGATTGGAATTTAAAATGCAGCCATCTTTTATTTGATCTTTGCTGTGTTTGAGGAGTAACCAGACCATTTGCAGCTCCAAGAGGAGCAGCAGCAGGACTTGTTCAGCAGCTGCTGGTGCCCTGTGAAGAGGTGAGGAGCTGTTCCCTGATCCTTTGAGTGTGAGCACACACCTAGAGAATTCTTTCTAATGAGTTGGTAAGCCCAACTCTGTTTTTAGAAAAAGTAGCGTTCATTTGCTATTCAACCAACCAGTTCTTTTATCTCCTGAGCAAAAAGGCTGACTAGATAGGAAGGAGTATTCCCACCTGCTTGATCCTGCCTGTGGCTGTGCTGGAAAACAAAATGTTGTTTTCTCTCTTTTCTTCTCCTTCCTGCTTTTTAAAAAGTCTTTTCAAGTAGAGTAAAGTCACTTTGTCAAATGCACAGTATGGATTAATTAATCAATGTTTGTTCAGAGCTTTGGATGTCCTTAAGCCTTATTAGGGATGAGTGCTGAATTTTAGTTGTCGTCTTGTATTGACTTGATTATGAGCAGCATCTTGATGAAGAAGTTTCTTTTTTTACTGTTTGAGTCAGGTGCAATTTAGGATTTTATTCTCAAAGTCTCTGTGTATTTTTATACACATTTATCATGTATATTTGCATGGTATGTTATAGAGTTTCAAGTAACTATATTTTCAAAATCATTGAAGTGTTTTATACTAAAACAAAAACAGAAACAAAAAAAACCCCAACCCCCCTATGTTTCTATTTTGTTTTTGTCATCTTTAGGCCAGTCAAGAGATTTCATAGGTATATAAATATCCTGAAGTACTATTTGGCCATCCACAGGCCAAATAGGGAACTACTTTTATTGGTAGAAATGAGAATATCCTTGCAGTGGTAGTGTTAATAGTGGTATGTTTGAATGATTTTTCTCAATATATTACATTGCCTTCTATTAGTAAAATACCAGAGTCAGAGTAAAAAAATAATTTAAAATGGGTCTTGAGAAGAAAACTTAAATTCTTATGGGAGTTGTCTATGTTTCAATGAAGATTTTGAGATTAATGCTATAATTTTGAATTGAGCAATAGCAGAGTTGTTCCTTTTATTATTGTCATAGTTCTTTTTTGAGGCAAAAAGAGACTGGAGAGGTGTAATTCTAAATATGATGCTTCATTATGTTATCATATTTGTGGGTTTTAGAACTTGAAGTATGTTATTTGAACAAATGTTCCTTGTTGTCTTATAGTAGCTAATGCAATTTAATGGAATCTATATATTAAGTAATCTGTTTGCTCTACAAATTTTATATCACCCATTAGCACATAAAAATGATATGAACTCATGCAGTTGAATGGTTTCCACAGGACTTATCTAAAATAATATATTGATAATTTTGTGTTCTGCTGTAAAGATAAATGTTTGATTACATCTATATCCTTTAGAAGATTTCATTTTATTGGAGGCATTCGTAGTCTATGGGTAGACAAAAGAGCAAACTTTTCTTATACAAGCGAAGTATGTTTCATTTTAGAATCTGAAGAATTTAACTTCAGTGCTGAAGTATAGACGTAGCATTATACTTTGGGAGAACAAGAACGTAAACCCAAGTAAAGCAGTCTGTATTTCTGTTTTTTTTTTCTCTGATCAGACAATCAATTTATGGACATTTGTGTAGGATTTTAAATTACCATGTTTTCTCCATTTACTAATATTGGGGTGTCCAAAATTTTGACCTTTATATCATTTTATCTTTAAAGCCATTACAGAACCAGCTGAAGAGACCTTTAATCAATGCAGTCACACACTTCTCTTGAATTGTGTCTGTAAAGCATGTATGCAAGTTTGCATAATATATGCACAATATAAATGCAAGTTTGTGTAATATAAACCCAAAGCTAGCAGTCAGCAAATAGGCTTTTATTTTCCTCAGTTTGAGTACGTTTGGAAAATTTATTTTGTTATTCAATATTTCTATTTGCAGAGAAGATAGCATTACTGACCCAATATCTAAGAATTTATTCTTCTGGTTTTATTCAGTTTGACAAAGGATATGCTTACAGCATTCGTCACAACTATGGGAAAGAAGGAAAGAGGACTGATTATACCCCATACAGCTGCATGAAGATTATCATGTCCAATCCACCAAGCCAAGGAGATTATCATGGTGAGTTCCTTAAGGGGAAAACCCCCAAGCATTTACAGGTTCATGCAGAGATTGGAATTTAAAATGCAGCCATCTTTCTATTTGATCTTTGCTGTGTTTGAGGAGTAACCAGACCATTTGCAGCTCCAAGAGGAGCAGCAGCAGGACTTGTTCAGCAAACAGCAGAATCCCTTGGCTAGAGAAGTTATTCCCTCCTGTAGTCTCTTAAATTATGTATTTAATTTCCAGACCATAGGGGTCTTGAGCTGTCCTCTTTAGATCAGACTTGATAACTACTGGTTTTATATACATTGTGTCATGTAGTCCAAGGAGACTTTAAATATGCAGATACTTTAAGAAATGACCAATTAGAGGTGTTCTGAGATATGAATTCAATCATACAGGAAGTTTGAAGTTTGCTAGGGTATTTTAAAATCTCCTACAGTTGTATGACTAAACATGGAAAACCTGCACTCGCTTCACTGTTGTTATGCTAAGTCTTTCATTCATTTGTGTCTCAAAACTCACTCTAGGACAAAAAAAATCCACTTTTACTTAGGTGGTGGAACTTTTGAAGTACTTAAAAGGTGATATTTTTACAACGCTCTATGCTTTTAAAGACCAGTTGTCTCTCATTACTTTTATTTTCTTGTCTTTTTTCCAGAGACATTAAATGTACCAACACAGTCATTGTTAGTCAGGAACCAACTTAAACTCTTTTCCTGTCAGTGAATAATAACTGTGGCCTGTTTATGGTGGGATATTTTATGTGACTCTTGAGCCTGTGGTGCCCTGATAACTCTGCAGTAGAGTAATTATTTAAAGAAAAAAAAAAAAGCAATTGTACACATGGGTAATTAACTTTCCTATTAATAAGCTGTTAGACAATTAGGAACAGCTTAGCTGGTCTCTTGAGTGCCTTACTGCACTAACTCCTGAGTAAACTGCCTTGTTTGTGAGCTTGCTTATTTTTTACTGTCAGGGTGCCCATTCCGCCACAGTGATCCTGAGCTACTGAAGCAAAAGCTGCAGTCATACAAGATCCCTCCCAGTGGAATAACTCAGGTAAGGCATATTTTGCTTGACACTTTCATTAAGGCACTGCTTTTCAATTTTACTTTCTATTCATGTAGGAATGCCATATGCAATTTGTCTGTGTGTATTGTGAAATATTTCTTCTTATAAAAGGTTTATACCAGAATCTGGGCTTTCTGGCTGCAGGGCTCCCACTGATGTGATGATTATCACCACCACCTTTTATTGTTTAATATTATAAGTAGGTTTATTACAATAGTGGATACAATCCAGAATTTTTTAATACCTTGTTTTACTGCACTGTGATTAGAAAAGAAGTTTAAATGACTCTGGCAGTGTTTTAGAGATTTTTTTTTTTATTCTTGCAGTGACTTGTGGAGGACTACTGTGTAGTCAGTATACAAATGTAATTCTTTTCTATAATAAACTTCTAAAACTCACATACTTCATTATCTGTTGTGCTAACTTCCTCCAAACAAAAAAACACATAAAACACCTAATGAAATTAAGCAGTAATTTTTATCAGCTTTTTAAAAATGTAAACTTAAATTGAAAATCTATCTTATATAGCAAAAAAAAAAAAAAAAAAGGAGGAATTGGAACTTTGAGATGTGTCCTGAAGATCTGTGACTCACACTGCTTGCTCTAGCAAGAGTTTTAGGCAGTAAAAGGTTGTCATCATTTTCATTGGAAGAAGATGTACTGGTGCGATTTAAGCTGAGACCAAATACTTCTGTGGATTAACTGACTGGAACCTGCTTTAGGTCCATAGGAAAAACCCACTTTAAATTGTTTTCTTTAGTTCATATGGAATGTCACCATTACTTATCAGGCATCAACAAACTGTTGTACCAAATGGAAAAGAATGTGGAAGTTCTACTTCAAGCAGTCTCCTTTGGAAGGATTAATTAAGATACAAATTAAAAGAGAATAGTTTTGAAGAGTTTATTGTTCACTATAGTAATTCTTGACAAATTCCTGAAATACTCCTACTTTTTCCTGGGAGTGCTTTTACCTTTTTCTTTTTTTTTTCCCTGTTTTCTTCTGGTTCATATCAATAAGCATCTATATATCTCTGACAGGACCTAGAGATACTTTCCTTTGGCTTTTTTTCCTTATATATACATCAAGAATTGATGCTGGTCTGGGATTTTTATCCTGCTAATCATTGGAAAGATTGGTGAGGATTTACTGGCTTAGATGCCTTGGTGTGTGTGTGGGTAGGATTTAGTAGAGGTTAGTTCTTCAGTGAATTTGCACAGTAAGGCAGTATCTTCATATTTAATGTAGTTCCTTATTTAATGTGAATTGTGATTTTTTTTTTTTTTTTTTTTTTTTTTTTTTTTGGTAAAGTAGAATTTGGATTCAGTAGCAGTCTTATATTTTCTTATCAAAAGTGACTCAGGAAAACAGTCTCCATCAACATCTTCTTTGCCCAGAAATGGATGTTGTCCTGTCCACGACTTCTGTGGTGTTTAAGTGCAATTAGGGCGAAGTGCTTTTCAGTGTCCACTCCTAGTGTTAAACCAAAAAACCCACAAAATTATGCACCCTCCATGCAAGACTTTATAAAACTAAAATAAAATAATGCAAAATCAATTATTCTCAGAAATTCATCTTTTACATCAGACAGTCTTTGAGATATCCAGTAAGAGAAGAGGAAGAAAAATTGTTGCCATCTGTCTCCAAGTTGTCATTATTGCTACCCCTTCTTTTTGCACCATTTTCATGGTCCAGTAATGTTTCTGTGACTAGTAACATATCAAGATCCTTCAGTCCAGACTGTGGCTTTTAGGAGTCTTCTTTGATGCCGATGACAGTTGCTGAGCATCAGGAATTGTTTTCTTCCTTTAGCTCTGTGAGTAGATATTAGGGGTGGATAGTTTGCCAGTCTTTCAATGGTCTCACATAACTATATTTCCAGTAGCTAAATAAATGGTATGTTTTTTCTGGGGCTCAGGACCTCTTATGCTTGTTCCTTGATCTGTTCCAAAATTCTAGGAATTATGCATAATTTTTTAAACATCTGTTTTGAATTTAACTATGTATAGATGAATTGGTCCCTGCTGGGATTTTCATCTTTTGGTTTAGAGGGCTCACATTTCCCTTCAAACCCACAAACAAGGCCCTTCCTTGTCTTTGAAGCTTGTTCCTCATGGCTGTTATTTGAGCCACAATGGGAGCTAGTGTCTAGCCCTAATGGCTGTGGTTTTAGCCAAGATGTTCAGTTTTCTAGTGTTGTTCTCAGCCTTCTGTGTCTGGGCCTCTCCGTACTCTTGACATGCATCCTTTCCTTTAAGGTTCATAAGACTTGCTGAGCTTTTCCAGTACAGATGAAGTATTTGACTGCTGTGGTAGGAACAAACCCTATCCCAAAGGGCTTTTTCACAAGATGGGTGGGAAAAGGGAAAGCTGGACCGTGTGATGATGGTAACAGAGCAAAAATACTGCCAGACCTCACATGACTTCAGTAGTCAGCCTGAGCATTAGATTGCTTTCAGTACATTCATTTTGTAGTATTGTCAGTAATGAAAAAAGTGATCAAAGCATTTGAATTTGTGAATCTGCTTGCTCTGAAGTATTTGGATCCAACCTGTTGTTCCAGTCTAGATTTTCTCAAGCTGTATCTTGTCTAGGGTTGTATCTGCTGAAGTAATTGTCTCAAAGTAATGCAGCAGATGACTTAGAGGTCTTGCCTAGTTATCAGAGTGCTTAAAGTAGAGAGCTAATCCTGACGCTTATTCCAAGAACTGAATTATTTAACTTTATTATTAATTGAATGTTTTCCTTATGTTAGTCAATATTTGTGATAGTACCTTTTTTTTTTTTTTTTTTTAATGCTTCTTGGAGAAGCTGAGTACCTAATGTGTGAATTTGTAGGTGCATTTGAATTTATCGTATATAATTTTTCATTTTTCTCTCTGGTATACTGCTAATTAGGTAAAATCTTAATAAAATCAGTTTTGATAATAGCTAATCAATTTGAAGAATATAAAGTATATGTTAAGATATGTCTTTACATATGAGACAAGTGCTTGTAGCGCCAGGACAAGGGGGAATGATGACGTTGAACTGAAAGTGAGGGAGGTTTAGACTAGATAGGAGGAAGAAATTCTTTACTGTGCAGGTGGTGAGTTGCTGAAACAGGTTGTCCAGAGAAGCTGTAGATGTCCTATCCCTGGAAGTGTTCAAGGCCAGGTTGGATGGGACGTTCAGCAATCTGGCCTAGTGAAAGGTGTCTCCATCCATGGCAGGTGGTCTGAACTAGATGATCTTTAAGGTCTCTTCCAACTCAAACCATTTTATGATTCTGTGATAAATACATCTGTTATGATGTAGTTATCTGTACTAAATGTGCTGCAATGTGTTGCCTGCACATCTAACATATAGGGAGATAGAAATGATAGGCTTTGAATTAGTGATTTTGAAATATCTATTATTTGTTTCAGAAAGTTTTCTTGGAGAAATTACCTTTTTCCCAAATCATGTCAATAACAATAGCAAAAGCAAAAAGTAGTAAAAATTGCTGGTTCTACAAATAGGAGAAACAGAGTCTAGACTTGTTCTTTCTGCTTTTTTATTAGGAGTAAAAAAAATTCTTTAGGGAAAAATACTTAGGTTGATGAACAGCACATAACTTCAGAAGGCAGCTTGTTCTTTCTAGTAGAATTTTTCTCTTAATTTAATTTTTTCCCCTATCACTGGATTAAATTAAAGGTTTTGATTAAGTCACTCACTGAACTTTGTGTCATATTCTTCAACAGATTTAGTGTTTTGGTGGGTTGGAAGTTCTTCACAGAGATGGAAATAAATAAGCCAGTCTGTGCCTAGGCCTCTGATACAGCTATATGTTACTATGAATGAAAAAAATTCCATCAAAACACTGAACAAAAAGCTGCCAAACCTGCAAAAAAAACCACCACAAGACCACCACAGTGAAAAAAAGCCTAACACTCTCCCTGTTGATCTGATATTTAAAAAGTTTTAGGTTATTGCTGTCTGCAAAAATATTTTCCCTTGCAGCTAAAGAAGCTTTTCAGGAAAAGTTAGAAATCAATCATACATAGCTGAGTGCAAGTAGGAAGATTTTCATGATAAGTTATTTCCGCAACGTAAAAAAAAACCCAAACCCAAACTTGCTTTGGGTAAATTGAAAGTAACAGTGTCTAATTATAGAGCCCCAAGTATCCGTGCAACATCTTTACTTTGAGTGCTGGGGATCTGTAAAAGCAGGTGGCTGCATACATCTGCCAAACATCATCTCAGCCTCATTAGCAGTCAGTAGAGCAACATCAGAAAAGCGACTTGCAGATGGCAGTGAAGACAAAGGCACATAAGGAGTAACAGGAAAAGTCCTTGAGTGTGTACCTTTACTTACAAAATAAAGCAATGCAGTGTAAATGGCTTAATGTATGTAGAGGCAAAAGAAATGCTGCTGCGAATGAAGCTTTGAGTGGAGGTCTGTTTCTGGGAAGTACTAGGACAAAACAGCTGCAAGCTTGCTTTCATTATGAACACAAATGTAGTAGAGAAGACAATATTTATTAGGGATGATAAATCTGTTTTATTTTAACAGAGGATTGTTAGTTTCTCACACAGAAGGACTCCTTTCTAGCTGGACTCCATTCTGTTGCAGTATTCAACCTTTTTTGTTTCCTGTTAGCAACTTCTTCCCTGATAAAGCAAGTTAAGGTGCTAAAGCTGTTCTTCTTTAAATATGTTAAATTTGATTTGTCCAGTTGACACTTACATATATACTAACTTTTTTAATCTCTTAGGGTTTAGACTAAGAATTTGTCCATACCTGAGTTTGTTTGCTCGCATAAGGTTCTGAGATTTAAAATGTATTTACATCTAAATTTAGAAAACTTTTTATTTATATAATTTTATTACATGTAATCTTGATTTTAAAAAGAAGAATTTTGAGAAAGCCTTTGAGTATTTATGAACTGGACTGAATTAGCTGACTTTTTTCAACTGGAAAATTCAGGTTAGACAGGTCTGAATGCTACAGAATATCATGAATGTTTCTTTTAACCAACAGACCAATAGGTCTTCTGATAATTACTCCATATTAGGTGAAAAGTACTTTTAAGAAAGTATATACATATAGCTAGAATTTTCTTTAAAATAAAGATGGCTCTTTTGTGAGGCGTAGATTATATTGTAAGGAACAAACAAGCAAAGGTAAGGTAATATGAAATTGAAGTGTTTAGAATAGATGAGTTTTTTCAATCCTTAGCTACTAACTTTTTCAGTCAATTTCAAGGAGAGATGAGAAAAAATATATGTATGTACACAGACAGTGGCAGATTTCAGACTTCATTGCCTAGCTGGCCTTGGCCTTTCTGTTTTACAGCAGGTTTAACAGGAGGTGGCAAGAGGGATAGAAATGTAATCACTTGGGCTATTACAGAGAAATAATGGGGCTAAGTACTTTCCTGGCAGTGTGTTGCTGTTTTTATCCATTCACAGATGTAATTTATTTATATATCTGTCAATAAATACAAGGCAGCATCCGATAATGAGTACAGCAGGGATTTAAGCTGTATATTGCTGTGTTTGACACAAAGGTCAACCTTGGGAAATGGCTTGAAATTAGCATTTCTTGAAAACTGTTTTTCCTTCCACTGAGGCTATCTCTTAATTCCAGCAATTTTCTCTGTTTGATAAGCAGAGAGAGCATACATTTTGATTATATAAAGGAGGGAGGAGGTAATGAAACTTTAAAATATTTCAACCAGCATTGCATTCTGGTGATAAGAATGGGACTTCATGCAGCACAGAAGAGATTACCTGAAGCAGAATTGGAAAGCAAATTGTATTTACAAAAGATGGCATGATTTTCCTAATACGTGTTCAAAACAGCATATTCACTCACATATTCTGCTGAGCTTGACTAGAAATAGCTTCATTTCAAAAAGGACAAATCTGATTGAAGGTAAAAGCGTTCCGCTCTCACAGATACTTGTCTTAAGGATTTGCATTAAATTTTCTTGATGGGAGCACAGTAGTATTTTACTGTGCATCTGCATGAACTGGTAATGTGGAAAATAAAAATACAAATCATGTCCTTGATTGCTTCATGCTTCAACCACTTGAATTGCTAGATTTATGTCTGCAATTATGGAAGAAATGTTGCAATATGATGGTTTGACAATAACTGTCACAATTATATTACCAAAATATAGATTCAACTTATTCTTGAAATTAAGAGTATTGAAATTACATTTTAAGGGTCGGGCATACTTTCCTGTTGTTTTTTCTTGTTTTTAATGTAGCCTGGGCATTTTAAAATGTTGTCAGTTATTAGTCGGATTCACAGGCGTCACGTGCTGCAGATGTCCATGAGCTGTTGTACAAGGCAGTCATGGAATACCTTGTTGTTGAAAGTATCAATAAGTTGAATGTGTGCTGCTTGTGAATCTGTCTGTCACTTCCTCTCCCTCCATGTAGGTCCTGGAGCTGGTGAAGGGCATGCATTACCAACTGGCCTGTCAGAAGTACTTCGAGTTGACACATGATGTGAGTAGTTACTATCCTTTGTTCAGCTGTAATCTCCCACTTTGTCTTGAGGAAGGCCTTGGAAATCATGAATGAAGCCTGAGACTATTTTCAGTTTCCCCATCTATCATTAGTTGTTTTGCCTTGATCGTTTTCTTTTCAGTAATTTCAAATATTCTTTTGTAATTTTCTGCATTTATATATTGATGTTATTAATGGCCTCACATTACAAGATGTAGTACAACATTATGCTGTCTTCCCGAAGAAGGTCAATATTGTTGAATCTTATCTATTTCAAGTCATTTAGCTTTTTCAATATCCTGCTTATAATCACATTTGTAGGCTTTAATGCATTGAGCAAGTTTGATGTGTTTAGATACAACTTAAAAAATAAAAGTATCTAAAACCTCTTAATTTAATCTCCCAGCAATTGCATGGTTCCTTTTGTTAATTTTTATTTGGCATTTTTTCACATTTGTAGTCCTGTATGATTATTTTTTAAATCAAGATGAGCATTCTCAGAGCTTTCCCATTTGCTTAATTGTAAGCAAAGTTATTGTAAAGTTTTGTCCAAAACTTTTTAAGGTAACAAATGGCCACACTCCCATCTCCTGTGGGATTTCTTAATCCAAAGAACCAGATTTTGCACTGGTTCAAGATTCCTTGTCATCAAAAAAAACCCCAGTGAAGTACAGCTGTTCTTATAGCTTTGTTCTCTATAAAAACCAAAAAATAGAAACATCCTTTTCGAACAGCAGACTGTGGAACAGTCTTACTAAGGATATGGAGGAGGATTAGATGACCCACCCAGAGGCATTTATCACTGACTTTCTTGTTCTTAGTGGTTTTCACAGTTGATTTAAGTTGAACTGTTTGTCTTCATGTATTTCCAGCAGTCATATGTATGAATGTATAGCAAAGGTGTACCCTAAACCCATGTCCAGTGTTGTTTTGGCAGCTGTATTTTGAAAGGAACACTTTGTCTTACAATGTTAGAAAATTTGACAACGAGTCTAATAATGTGGAAGGAAATTCAAAATTCTGTACAATTTTAAATTTAGGTAACACTCGCTCTGCGTAAGCTCATGTCAGTAGAAAAAATATTTTCCCCAAATGACTATAGACCCCAAGATCAACATTCATCAAAAGATAAATCAGTACTGTGCATTTTAGGAGCACTGTCTTTCCATTCTTCTACAGAAAAATCCAGAAAAGCATTTTTATCAGCTTTGTGGTAATATAAATATCTGTCTTTGCTGCTTGCATTCACAGTCGTCTTTCTGCTTTGCTCTTGATAATTATTTCAGTGAGAGAAAGCAGGATACATAGACACTGTAGTTTGAATGACACATGCTTATGATGACAATTTTTTTACAGAATTTAGCTGCTCAACTTTTACTGTTACCAGTCTGCTTGGACTGATTTTTCTATTCTACAGCTATATGCTTTATTCATTTTTTTTTTTTTTATGTGGGGTGGTAAGTTGTGTCTCTGAAGCTGGTGACCTTTGTTTTCAGTCAAACCTTTGCTTTCCTGTATATAAGTAGCAGATTTTTTTAGTAAAGGAAATTTCAGAAGAATAAATTAGCATAACTTTGCTTGTTTCTTTGAGCAGGGGAAAAATCTTAAGTAAAATTTTCATGGAAGTGATGGACTTGCTCACATGGAGAATTTTAACTTAAATTATGTAAAAATTTTACCAAGAAAGTGTTTGATATGTGTTGGGAAGAGCTGGTGCAGCCAGCAGTTCTTAAAAGTATGATGTATGTGGGTTAGATTGACTGTGAATTACTTTGTAACAGACTTGTTCAAGATTTTATTTCTCGATATTCAGAGGGTTAGCTTAAGTTGTCTCGTGCTTGGCACTAAGACTATGCTAATACATGCAGCTGGACTAGAGTTAGAATGTTTGCATACATTTTTGGGGGATGGGTGGTGGGGGTTGTGTCCTTGCACTTCAGTGCTACTGGTTCAAATAGCATGAGCTAACAAAAAGCCTAATGCTCTAAGCCTTTTCTGTAACCTGGGCTTATTATCTTCAATGCTAGACCTCTCCTGAACTTTGGTTTCACTTTTTCACAACCACAGAACAAAGGCAGACATCATCTGTGTGGTCCAGTGCATGGACCTGGCAAGAACTAAGATGTGTGTAGGCAATTTGTTAACTCTTCAGTAAGTGTGGGAAAGGAAATCTGTAGCACCATGATTGCTCCACATGGCTTTTCTCTGATATCAGCTGTAGCATTAGCAGCTGTCATTTTAGAAGTTCTTGGTTAAAACCCAAAGCTTTTATAGCTTCAAAATTATTATTTCAGGATTTTCAAAACAATATTTGCTATATCAGGGATACTAAACTGGAGTTTGTATGAGAGCCAGTGTGTGCAAAATGTGCTGAATCAAAAAAAAAGTCTTAGTATCACCTACTTAGATGGATTATACAGTTTTTTCTGAAGTGGCAGGTCTTTTTGCTGGGTTAAAAATGTAAAGTTTTAAAGCTTCTGCATGTTAAAACCTTAAAGTTTTGCCAGCAAACTTTGGGTATGATGGATTCCAGATAGATTTACCAGTGTGAATTGGCAAAGCTGTTAGAGAAATCTACTTTCTCTCTTTCTTGTAGTAAGTTTCAGCTAACTTACAACTAAGTTAATAATAAGGCTTTTAAAATTAATGTGCTTTGATCTATATTACTTAAAAACATGGTAGAACTTGCATAAAGTTGTATGAGCAGTATAATGTAAAAAAAGACTCATTTTCATGAATTTCCAGCCAGAGCAGGATATTTTTATTCAGAGAAATGTTTACTGAACCCTGTTGAAAATTACAGAGAACAGAATTCTTTCTATATAGTACCATATCACAAATGAAGATAACGAAAAAATCTTCCCCTTTCTCTTGTAAGGCTCTCACAAAAAGTTTGAATGGGTGGAATTTTTTTAATTAAACATTGTCTAAGCTTCATCTGATAAGAGTTTTATTTAAGTAGCATTCAAGTTTGAAAAGGAAAAAATGGTACATGGAATCATACAACAATTTTAACTACCTGTAAATAGCTTTTAAAACCCCACAAATTAAAACTCACAAATACCATCAATCACCACTGAAGATGTGGTTGTAGGCTCTGTTCATACAATGAGCTGCTTTTACAGCTTATTCCAGACTGCTGGGGAGAGTTTAGAATAAAATTAAGAGTTACAAAGTGACTCTTAAATTGACCTGAAGAGAACTGAGATTTTAAGGTAAAAAAAACCAGAGCTCATTAAGAGCTTCTAAAAGGAATGCCAGTTTTTCACTATATCACTTCTTTTTAAGCCTTTTTCATGTAAAGAAGTAATTTAGTTTTCATGTAATGAAAATTGGAGCATGGATGAAAGCTGTCTGGATGAAACTCATCCAGATAAGACTAAAATCAAATTCAGTGATGACTTTGGGTTAGGTTTTTTGGATTTTTTTTTTCATTATGCCTTTGAGTACCAAATTAAAGTGCTAGGACTGTTACTTACTTTTAAGATTTTTCAAGCAAGGTCATTGACTACAGTTGCTAATTCATGTCTGAATTAGATTTTGTTATCCATGTCGCCATTTTCTAATGGAGCTAAGCTAGGCAGTGGTAGTGCATTTAATCAGAGTTCCATTTAGAGCACACACTGATCCTCTGCTTTATGATTATTCACAAGTGGCTGAAATTTAAATTGATGGGGTTTGGCATATTAAATTAGCCACAGTATGTCCTCAGGAGACTCTGTGTGTGTGCAGAGTTGCTTATTATGCCTGAATTGGCCCCTCCCTTCTGGAAAAAAGTGAATATAGTGGGAGCAGAAATTTACAGGTATATGACTGACTCTTAGTCTTCCATGGTGTGTTGAACCCCATGCTTGGTAATTCTTCCAATGTATTTTAAGAGCAGTATTTTTAAAACAAGATTCCTATAATTCACATGAACTGACAAGCAAATGAAAGTTGCAGGTTGCCTTGAATAGGAGGTGAAAGCATATTTTAAAGTAAGCATTTCCAATTCTGAGCTTCCCCAAAAGAAATGCAAAAGTTATAACTTTGATTTGTGCTGAATACATCAGAATAGCTTCCTTTTAAAGCTGAAAGCTTTGTTGATTTGAAGTATTTGATGAGCATTAATTGAATGTTTGTTGATCATGTAATTCCAGAGCTGAAAGAATGCACCTGCTAAGTAAAAAGTAGTAATAAAAATATGCTGCACCTTATGCATTAGTTTTCTGTATTCTTTTGCTCTGAAGGTTAAATGTTCTATGGTAACGGTTGTGAATCTAGCGTCCACATGCTTATGGTGGCACTGATGGAGCATAGATAAGCTTGATCTGCAGGGTTTCTGTTTGCTATAGCCCACTGCCTTGTAAATATTGCATTTGTGCTTTCTGGGGAAACCAGGAGAAGACATGAAGCGACCCTTTCCCATTTGCAGTTTCACACTGATACTTAAGATCTAGATTTATACTGTGCAGTTGCTAGAACTGCTAGTAGTATTTTCCACTTTCATTTGCACTCTAAACTTTTTTCACTCTCTCTTGGGTGCTGAAAGTCCATTTTAAGGTGCATGTTCAATAGTCCTACATCTCTAAAGAGATGCCATTTTACTTATGTGTTTTTAGATGGTTTTTTACATGTTATGTTTGTTTAGATGTTTTGTTATTCTCGCTACTGTAGTAAAGACAGTGTGAAATAATGTTTGAATATGCTAAAGTTATCTTATTTTTACAATGGAGAAAGAAAATTTCTGATGAAACTAGTTTCGTGTCATGCTAAAATTTACTGAGACATTATTTACAAACCAATGCCTTTTTCTTTAACAAAATCGGAACTTATTAAATTGTTAATTAATCTGTTCTTGAATATGGAAAAGATGATTTTTAGAAATAAATGTAATAATTTGGTATTCCTTTCCTTTTATGTGCAGGTTGATGACATTGGGTTTTCTTTGAATCATCCTAATCAGTACTTTACAGAGAGTCAGAAGCTGTTAAATGGTGGTAGAGAACTGAAGAAGGAATTCAATAACTCAGGAAACCTTCAACAAAAAAATAATACCCAGGAAAACATAAATTCAAGTTCTACTTCTGCCTCTTCAAATGCAAAAGCTGATACAGAACTGGAAGGACTGGAAGCATACTTCACTGAAGACTAAGTAGCTGTGCTATTTGTGTGTTATTTGTGTTATTTTTTCTTTCTTTCATTTTTTTCCCTTCTCTAGGATTTGTCCCTATACTGAGGAATATGCACTTCACCACCTGGAAGACCAAAAGCATTTAGTGCTTTTAGTACGATGAAAAAATGAAAGATAAATATTGAAGCTGTAATTGCATCCAGTATTTATTCTTACTGCTTTAGGAAGCTGTTTATAGGTTGTGTTTAAGGAGGGGAAATGAAACTTTCTTCATGATTATTAAGTAATTTTTGTCTGAATTACCTTTTTTGGTTTTCTTCAGTAAGTTCAAATATTTTTATCTCTTTTTGTGATCACTTTTCTATGTATCATCTTAATAAAAATATTGCAAAGCAAGAGGTTTTTTGTATTTTTTTTTTTTAGCTATATTGGGATGGTAATTAAGTTGTAGTTCTTACGATCAAAATTACCCTCTGGAGGAGTCTGTCTGTCTCTTCTATATGAGGAGCTGAGGGAAATCAGCTTCCTAATTTGTACCTCGACACTAAATTTAGAGAGCTGGTTTGATACTTGGAAGAGAACATAATTGGAGTTTAGACACCTGTATGTAAGAAAGTAGAAAAAAAAGAAAAGATATTCTATTAACTGACTCATTATGAAGAAGCTAAAAGCTTATTAGTATATATTTCTTTTAAAGTTTCCTCAAAGTCTGAGTGTGATTGGAGCTTCCTGGTCCTGCTAAGCTAAACAGCCGCCTGAATGAAGCTTTGGGTCCCCTAAACTCCACCCATTCTCCCAAAGCCCAGGTTGCCCAACACACAAACTGCTTTCAGCCTGGCAGAAACCATCCTGTGGTGGATGGGAGCTCCAAGCAGAAATGGTATTGTGTAGCATGCTGTTTGGGTACTCTCCCAGGGATTTAAAAGACCTCAGTTTTATTTTACCTGCTGCTTAAGGAGTTTCAAGGCAACATTATGCCCTCCCTGGAGAGTGACCTTGCTACCAGTGCAGCCTTTAACCACATAAACACAGTATTGTCATTGCTAGGGACTTGCACCAACTCGGTGAGGCCTTGACATGAAGACTCACTGGCCTCCATTTCTCTGAGCTTGCCTTGCCCTGCCTGAAGCTTTGTTTTAGCTATAACTTTGTCTCTCAAATAACAGCCTAGCTTTGTACAGATGTGTGCCGTGCTGCCTGTTTATAATGATTCTGATATAATTCTGTGACTAATGGCAAGGAAGTAAAAAGTAGTTATTTTGTATAGAAGGAATTCATTTATGATTTTAGGGGCCAGAGGCTCCATGGATATAAACAAATCATCCAAGTGCCAAGCACAGATCCTTTTACAAGGGTGGTTTCTCCTGTTGTTTAAGCTCCTAGCATCACCCCACCTGATGTGTGGAAGTCCATGGTTTGTAGTAGATGGTTAAAATCTGTGGGTTTTGAAGTTTTTTTGGAAGTGGTAAGCGTCCTCTGATTTAGCATTACTGAATACCTGAGTTGGAGGTGTCGAAGTGGACATAATGGATTCTTTCAATAGAAATTAAACTCTTTCAGACATACTATGAGATTTATGGTCTTAAGTGAAACAGCTGGGAGAAGAATGAGGTCATCAAGGCAGTGCATGCACGTGATCCAAGAAAAAATGTAATTTCTGGTTCAGCTTTAACTTGCTCAGGCAGACAAACTTGCAGATCTTCCTTTCTGAGATTTGCTTGGGCTTTGAAATGGATGTTGGTAATGGGCTATTTGTACATGGATTCTGTAGTGGATTGCTATATTAGAATAAACTGATTTTTAGATATTGAAGCATAAAATTTTTTGAAAAAAGAGTCTGTTGCAATGAAGAGAATATAACGACATATATTCTCTGAATGAAAAATCTTAAACTGAAGTGCAAGAGACAAGGGTATGGGTTAATTGTGGGTTTAGATCACTTGATTAGAAGTACTGCAAATTGCCATAAACTATATTTTCTTTCCTTTTATTAGTGAGGAGGACTATAATTAAGTTGCAGAAAAATGTACAGATTATGGCATACAGTTGCAAGTAACTTACAAAAGATGGAAATGAATGCTTTTTGTTGTAATTTGAAGAAAATGGCAATTCATTTTCATACTTCACATATTTTGACCCTTTGGTGTTTCCTTCGTAAGCTGAATATTTTGGAAACGATGATGGAAAAATGGAAAAATCCAAAAGAGAAATCCTTTTGAGCTGTTGGACACTGAGGAGCTTAAAACTCTTACTGCTTTGTAAATTCAGTGAGAATCACTTGTCCTATGATTACGGAGCTGTTTGAGATTAGAAAAGCAGAATCACTAAGAAGATGTAAATCATTCATTTGAAAACATTTCCTCTGTTGTGGTCAGAAAATAAGGATTCTGATAATAAAGTCACCCTGATAGAATTATGCAGTAATCAAAAACAGCAACAAACCCGATTACCAAATAAACCTATAACCAGAAGCCTTCAAAATTCCAATCCCAGTTTTACAAGTTGAAAAGAAAATGTGTTTCTGCAGTAAAGCATTGCAGATGGATCTCTTTGCAAGTATCAACTCTTCAAAGTATATCTTTATAGTAAATTATTATATTTTACTACTTGAATAAGAACAGGAGACACACATCTAAAATTTGAAATTTTGCTGGAGAACACACTTCAGTAGTCTGCATCAGTAAAGGAGATACTGAGATAATTGGTTGCATTTCTGAGGGGTTGCACTATGCCAGAACATAGCCCTGTGCAGCAGCCATATTGATGTAACAAGTAGTTTTCTTTCCATCCAACATCTGATCTCAAATGTGCCACAGTTCTATTTGGAGTTGGATGTTTCAAAAGGAATGCCAGCCCAAACCTTGTGAAAGGGCATCAAATACAATAAAACAGTCTCTGTCCTCAAAGCCTTTCAAGATCTAAAGATGAAGAAAACGTCACTGCTGGGTGTTCAGCAGAAGGAAGGGTGAGGAGCTCCCAGGCTGAGTGTGGCTTTAAGTGCTCTGCTGAGGTGAGGAGTTCTGCCGTGGCATGGGGAATGGCACAAGCTGCCACCACCGTCACAGCACCATAGGAGCAGATCCACACAGCCACACACCTGATGCTGAGCACGCTGCCTTCCCTCAGTATGTTTTGGGAGGTTTACTTCAAACCTCCCAGTTTTTCTCCCTTGCAGTTTTTCTCTTATACACTGTGGCTGGAGAGGTCAGTAGCAGGTAGAGGCATGTGCAGAATGTGCCTTTTGTGTGAATTTCTTCCAGATGGGACCCAGTTTGCTCGCACCACAGGCTGGTTGGCAGTGTGAGCCAAAGTAGAGCAAATGGAGGTGACTTGAGAGATTCCTTTGAAAATGGTGAACATTTCAGACAGTCTTAAGTCCATGTAATTTATCCTGGTTTGGGCTGGGATATATTCAGTTTTGTTCCTGTAGCTGTTACTGTGCTGTGTTTTGGACTCAGTATCAGAATGAGGTTGATGACACATGGATTTTTAGATGTTGCTGAGAAGGATGTACTCTAAATCAAGGACTTTTAGTGTTGAATGCTCTGTCAGTGAGCAGCTGCACAAGAAGCCAGGAGGAAGCACAGTTAGAGGACAGCTGAACCAAACTGGCCAAAGGGATATTCCATATTGCAGGATGTCATGGTCAGTGTATAAACCCTGAGAGTCACCAATTGCTGCTTGGACAGGCTAAGCACCAGTTAGTGTGTGGTGAGCAGTTGTATTGCACATCACTTCTTTCTCTTGGGTTTTATTCCTCTTTGTCCTTTTCATTACTATTATTATAATAATTATATATATATATATATATATATATATATATATATATATATATATAGTTTCAGTTAATAAGCAGTTCTTATCTCAACCCATGAGGTGTGGGGGGGTTTTTTTTGTTGGTTTGTTGTGGGTTTTTTTTGGTTGGTTGGTTGGTTTGGTTTTTTTCTTTGATTATACCCTTTCCCCTTATCCCTTCCCAGGAGTTTGTGGTGTGTGTGAGCTTTCAGGTAGGCTTACTGATGGCAAGCAATTAGAGATGCTTTCCTTGTTTTCCCCAAGCACATATCGGGAAAATCAAATGAATTGCAGATGGAAAGATATATTCATATTTGAGTGGTTCTTTCAGGTGTATTTCACATCATGATACTTCAGTTATTTATTTTTTTACAGCATATATATATTCTAAAATCCATATCCATTGAAGTCCTTTAAAAACCCACAGAAGAATCACTTTTTTCTGCTTGTTCTCATGAAGTACTCTTGGTAATGCTGTTATCTCAACATCAAAACTTCTACCTGTGGTATCTAGTTGACAGAAAGGAAAATACTTTCACCCCTTAACACACTTATTTGCTGAGGTTTGTTTAAATCTCTCAAATGCTGAAGGATTTACAGTGTTTGAATTGGACAAAGGTTATGATCAATGGGTGTAATTCAATCCCATAAGGAACCTGAAGTGTTTATATAGGTAAATTGATTGAAAAACTGGTATAAAAATGGTTGGGAAAATGTCAAGAGTGAATTATAGCTGTGAAATACTAGGAATAGATACCTAAATACCAACTTATTAACAGAGGAAGCACTAGAAGACTTTAGGAGTGGGTTAGGGTGGGTGAAAAGTAGGTTACTAGCTGGAGACTTGAAGGTGATATCAGTGTGTGTCAGCTGAGGGAGAGCAGAACTTGGTGATCAGGCTGCAAAAAAGGAAGATGTATGAACTCTCAGTTTCTCTTAGAATAAAAAGTACAACCACAATGAAAGCAACATGAGAGGCTGTGTTTCTAGCTGAAAATTTTCAGCCAAGTTGAGGATGTTTTGTCATGTAATCATAAACTCTAAGACAATTTGTGAACATGGGAGAATGAAAAAGACATCAGTATAGTAGAAGAAGATATGGCACAATGTTTATTTTTTAGAAAAATATTGCATTCTAATCAGGATCAGAGTTGTATCATGAGAGGTGTTATGCAAACAGAAAGTCTCTGCCATGCTCAATGGCCAGACTCATAAAGTGAACTTCAGTAAAAATCTGTTTAGATCAGAAGTGTTTTTGCTCAAATGGAACCAGTCAAATGGATGCATGCACTGGATGAAATGTAATGGTCCTTGTCGTGCTATTCAAAGTAGATGGCCTGGCTGGCCCTTTTGACCATTAAAGTCTATGACGTGTGGGTTTATTTTTATGCTTAATACAAATTTAATCTTCTAAGCTGAAAGTTCCTTGGTTCAGGCAGCTACTGTAGTGCTTTGGGGTGGGATATAGAGGGAATCTAAGAGAGATGGAAGAGTCAGAAATGTGTGACTCAACCACTTGATGTGTAGGTCTTTGAATTGTCAGTGGTTTGGCCAGCTACAGTTTTCAGAGAAATGGTTGGCTGTAGAAGAATACCAGGAAACCTGCTGAATTTGATTCTGATCTGATCTTTGATATTGGAGCATAATTAAAAATATGTAAAGTTCTTAACATACTGTAGGTAAAACCCAGTAATAATTGGAGTTACTATATGACTTTGAATGGAAGAAAAGGAGAAACCTTGTCAATTGTGTCTTAGGAAGGAGGTGAAGGTTTTCTTCCATTCTCTCGGTTAAATCCAGAGGCAGTGTTCAAGAGTGGTTTTATCTACAGTGATCCAATTTTTTGCTCTATTACAATATCCTAAGGAGCAGTTGTAAAACTTCTTTTTCCAGGACCTAGCATTAATAGAAATACAGTCCTTTACAGGTGGGGAAATTTTCACTTGAATTTAAAGTATTCGCCTATGGTCTTACTTCTGTATTTCATCACTACTTTAGTGTATCAAGAATTACAAATACAAATATTTAAATCAACATACAAATAAGAAAAATGGAAATAATTATTTAAATACACGTGTCATATCAGTTGTAGGGTATGTAATCAGAGTTACAATGGTTGAATATGTTGGTAGTGCACCCACAATAATCTGCTGAATGCAAGCATATGTGAAAGAAACGCACTACTCCTTTCCCAGGTTATTTTTACTTGGTGTATTTAGAAATGAGCCTTAAAAAGTATATTTCTCATTTTTGTACCATTCATTTAAAGACTGTTATAATTTTGTTTTGTAAAAATTTCAAATGTATTATGAAGTGGAAAAATACATTTGAATGTTCTTCTTAAATTCATCACTAATATTCACAGATTTTCTGACTCTTTCCTCTTGGTTTAAGCTCCCTCTTATGACCTATGTAAGGCCTTACCTTGAAACCTCAGGATTTTGTAGTTTTGGATTAAAGAATCCAACTTAATTCAATTTTTTTTCCTATATCACCGAGGAAAAAAGTCCCTACACAATGAAAATTCTGAAGACCTTCATAGGCCATATGAAATAAACTCCTCCCTTCCAAAGTTTCCATCAAATGAAATGATAAGTAAAGAAGTTAAGTAAATTTGCTTCTAAACAAGGGGAGTGTAATTACACTACGGAAGCCTTATGACTATAAACCTGTTCTAGAGGTGTAGTGGTTTCACGTTGCTAAATTTTGGTTGCCAAATTTAGTGTAGTGGTTTTAGGGTTTATTCTCTTTTTGTGGGAGACAGATTAGGAGAAAAAGCAAAGCAGGCTCAAGCTTAAAAATAAACAAATATTTTTATTAACACACACTAAAAGGATGGAAAAAAGAAAGTTGGGGAAAAAAGTAAACCAGAATGAAACTCCAAAACACTCTTCCCTCCTCCTGCAAAATGTTAACTTTCTTACAAAACAGCATAGAGAGAAACAACCTGTGATTTTAAGTCAGTTTCACCATTTAAACATAATCCTTCATCACTTTGGGAGAGGAGTCTTTCTAGAGTACCATGGAGACACTCGCCACAAGATTATAACAGTCTAGTGGCTCCTAATGTCACAAATCTACAACTGCCCTGAATTGTTGCAGATTGTGCAATTCCACCCATTAGCAGCCTTTCTCCTGGCTACTCATGGGCCTCTCAGTGTATATCTGGGGTACTGCTTAAGAATGCTTCTTCTAGTACAAAACAAGGATTCTCTTCTTCTATCTCTAAAATTGTCTCTATCTTTAAAGAATTAAAGGTCTCCTTTTACCCCAGGAGCCAAGGGTTTCAAATCACTTTCTCTTTAAAATCATCTTTGTCTCAAAGGCTGAGACCTCCTTTTAACCCAGGAGCAAGGGGCTTTGAGATTCTCACTTAAATCTCAATCATATTAATCCCCAACTTTGATCAGAACCAGCATTCCCTCAAACAACATTAAGATGTTACAAGGAACAGTCCATTTCTCCATAATTAACCCTAGAGAAGTCTGGTTAAAAATATCCACTTCCTCAATCCCATTGTCCAATAATATTATCAGTTTTTTTACTCTTGATCCACTGACTTCATGCGGTGTATTTTCCACGTCCACTCTGTCTCTTTCTTCTCTCTCTCAGGGAAGGGTTAGGCCTTGGAAGCTTCATGTTGCTAGGAAAGGGTTAAATCTGCTCAGGCCTGCAGTAGCCATGTGCTCTCTGCCCCAGGATGCGGAGATGCAAAGCCTTGCTGATGGGAGAGGCTGGTGGATGTCCTCCTTTCCACCCCTTGGTCTCATTTAGCGTGGCTCAGCTTCGAGTTACAAAGCTGCAGGCTTTCTTTCTCCGCTGCCAGTGGCTATTAAGCCAGGCCATGGCTTGGCCCCCTCTGCTGTGGCCCCGGGCACGTGGCCAGCACTGCCGAGCTGCAGCCTCCTCTCTCCCCCGTTGGCAGCTGGGGGAAAGGAAAGGGGGCTCAGCTGGGGAAAAGGGGGCTCAGCCAGGGGAAAGGGGGCTCAGCTGGGGGAAAGGGGGCTCAGCCAGGGGAAAGGGGGCTCAGCTGGGGGAAAGGGGGCTCAGCCAGGGGAAAGGGGGCTCAGCCGGGGGAAAGGGGGCTCAGCCAGGGGAAAGGGGGCTCAGCTGGGGGAAAGGAAAGGGGGCTCAGCCAGGGGAAAGGGGGCTCAGCTGGGGGAAAGGGGGGCTCAGCCAGGGGAAAGGGGGCTCAGCCGGGGGAAAGGGGGCTCAGCCAGGGGAAAGGGGGCTCAGCTGGGGGAAAGGAAAGGGGGCTCAGCCAGGGGAAAGGGGGCTCAGCTGGGGGAAAGGGGGCTCAGCCGGGGGAAAGGGGGCTCAGCTGGGGGAAAGGAAAGGGGCTCAGCCAGGGGAAAGGGGGCTCAGCTGGGGGAAAAGGGGCTCAGCCAGGGGAAAGGGGGCTCAGCTGGGGGAAAGGGGGCTCAGCCAGGGGAAAGGGGGCTCAGCCGCAGGAAAGGGGGCTCAGCCAGGGGAAAGGGGGCTCAGCTGGGGGAAAGGAAAGGGGGCTCAGCCAGGGGAAAGGGGGCTCAGCTGGGGGAAAGGAAAGGGGGCTCAGCCAGGGGAAAGGGGGCTCAGCTGGGGGAAAGGAAAGGGGGCTCAGCCAGGGGAAAGGGGGCTCAGCTGGGGGAAAGGAAAGGGGGCTCAGCCAGGGGAAAGGGGGCTCAGCCGCAGGAAAGGGGGCTCAGCCAGGGGAAAGGGGGCTCAGCTGGGGGAAAGGAAAGGGGGCTCAGCCAGGGGAAAGGAAAGGGGGCTCAGCTGGGGAAAGGAGGCTCAGCTGGGGGAAAGGGGGCTCAGCCGGGGGAAAGGAAAGGGGGCTCAGCTGGGGGAAAAGGGGGCTCATCTGGGGGAAAAGGGGGCTCAGCTGGGGGAAAGGAAAGGGGGCTCAGCCAGGGGAAAGGAAGGGGGCTCAGCTGGGGGAAAGGGGGCTCAGCCGCGGGAAAGGGGGCTCAGCCGGGGGAAAGGAAAGGGGGCTCATCTGGGGAAAAGGGGGCTCAGCCGGGGGAAAGGAAAGGGGGCTCAGCCAGGGGAAAGGGGGCTCAGCTGGGGGAAAGGGGCTCAGCCAGGGGAAAGGGGGCTCAGCCGGGGGAAAGGGGGCTCAGCCAGGGGAAAGGAAAGGGGGCTCAGCCAGGGGAAAGGGGGCTCAGCCGCGGGAAAGGGGGCTCAGCTGGGGGAAAGGAAAGGGGGCTCAGCCGGGGGAAAGGGGGCTCAGCTGGGGGAAAGGGGCTCAGCCGGGGGAAAGGGGCTCAGCCGGGGGAAAGGAAAGGGGGCTCAGACAGGGGAAAGGGGGCTCAGCCGGGGGAAAGGGGGCTCAGCTGGGGGAAAGGAAAGGGGGCTCAGCCAGGGGAAAGGGGGCTCAGCTGGGGGAAAGGGGCTCAGCCGGGGGAAAGGGGGCTCAGCCGGGGGAAAGGGGGCTCAGCCGGGGGAAAGGGGGCTCAGCTGGGGGAAAGGAAAGGGGGCTCAGCCAGGGGAAAGGGGGCTCAGCCGGCCCAGGTTGCTCCCTGTGCGGGCAGCAGCTCCCAGAGGCTCTGCCCGGCCCAGCCCAGCTGCCTAAAGGCAGTGTGGCCTGAGCCGGGCCCTCCTCTGCTGCCCACGATGTTACCTGGTGACTGACCCTAAGGCAAGAGAGCAACCTGCAGAGAATGAGGGTTTATATGGGTACTTCCCAAAGTCGCATATGACATCCTCAGTGGTCAAAACAGATACCAATATCCCAAACTAGCCTCCTGATAGGTCCCTGTCCTTTCTAAAGCAATTCCAAGGTCCTGACAGGGAAAAAGCATTCCATATTCCTTCTTGACTAAAAACCAAACTGTGCCAACCCATGACAAGAGGCAAAGCTTTTATTTTCATTTCTGAATTGTTTTGGAGCGTGTGTATATGGGACTTCAGTTGTGAGGGAAAACCAAACCAACCTCATTATCCTTATCAGAAATAAAACAGTAGAATATTCAGCCTGCTGAACTGCTTCCAGCCTGAAGGCCAAAATTATCTGAAGCACAACCATCAAGCTGGAATATCTAAATTGGCCATCAAGCAAGTTTGATGGGATATTCACTCTTTTTAACTGCAATATGTGCTCCCAGCATGCATCAAATTAGACAGCAGAGGAGAGCCGCTTGTTTCCTGTAGGTAGCTGGAACCTATTTAAGCCAGTTCACCTGTGTGACACTTACTTAAGGTGCTTAAATGCTTATCTGGGAGGAAAGAATCATATCGCTGTGTATGCCATCCAGCTGTATAACTGGTTCTGTTAAAGTGCTTTCTATAAATGGGTTTTATGTCTGAATAACAACAGCTGCACTGTGACAGACTTGTCATATTTTTTGCAAGAAGTGTTCTTAGCACATGATTATTTCATAACTTGATACGTTCAATATTTATTAAATTGTCTACTGTGCAGATTTAGAACACTAAGCCCAGTACTCTGCAGTAATGCTAGCAACCAGCACACTCAGTTCACAGTTTAGATTCAGTTTCTCTGGCGTAGTTGTAGTTGATTTTATTTTTCACCAAGTAGCAAACTCTAGAAATGCTTTTTTCTTAAATAGAATTTAATGCTGCTTCAAAAAGTTCACTTACACTCTTCAGTTGTAGTTATTCAGTATTTTGTGGTAATCTTAATAAGAAAGAATTGTTAAAAAACTTCTAAATACATTTAAACTGAAGGAAAAAATGCTACATTTCCTAATTACAGCGTGTTACTGAAGGTTTTTTAATTCAGGGGAGCTTATTGCCAGGAAAGAAGTTTGCCCCTAATAAGCTACTTTTCCCCCCCTTCATGTTAGTAGACCTGAACCTGAGTCTTCCTCAGCGAGAGTGACTGCAATAATCATTTTCTCTAACAAAAATCACCTGAGGAGATTTTTGTAGCTTGAAACAACAAAATCTTAGAACAGAAAGGAAACTAGTACCCCTGTATACAGTGTCATTCTTCCAGTTGTCCTCTTCTTAATCGTCATAACTAGAGATCATTTAATTACTAAGAGCTGTTGTTCATAAATCTGGAAGAATTGTCTAAATAAGGGCATCTCAAGCTTTAGTAAGGACCACTTTTAATAGCTGTTAAATTGACATTATAAACAAGTGAATAGACTCCTTATACCGAGGAAGGTTTATCCTGTGATTGGTATTATGCCTCAACAGGACTGAGGTTCCTAGATCAGACTAAACTGTTCTTCATGACTTCATCTGAGCATAGGAATGTGGGTCTGACAGGCAGGTGGGCTGTACCGTGTGCATTGACCAGCTCCTTAGAAAACTCAGATTTTGCATGTTAAATTCATGTGAGAGTTCATTCACAAGTTGAATGCTCAGTTTATAGCTGCCTAAGGAGATAAGCAAGGTAGTTTGGACTCATGTTTTTATTACTGAGAACTAAAATGAAATGGTAGAAATATTATAGAAATATCTTACTTCCTCTCTCTACCAGTTGAAGGTTGCTGGCAGTCCTTTAAAATCCAAATGTCAAAATATTTCAATTAAAATCAAACAAATAACACCAGTACATGCTATTCCTGGGTATTTTAGAAGTCTTAATTTTTAACAGTTGCTGAATGACTGTTTTGGGAATGGAAAGTTGGCTCTTTCCTGTGCTCTAAGTAAATAAATGCACACCCTAGGACAATAACATATGGTGTTAACGTCTTCATGGTTCACTGTAGTGAAAGTCTTGCACGCAAATACTTGAATGTTAAATGTAGTCCCTGAAAGTGTGAAAGTGTGGGGTTTTTTGTTTGTTTGTTTTTGTGGGTTTTTTGGGTTTTTTGCTTGTGTGGATAATTTATGGTGCTTCACTCAGCAGAATCTACAGCATGAATTAGCTGTATGACCCAATTGTGGTTGCAGAGGGTAAATTATTAAACCCATGGGTTACTTTGCATGTTTGTTCTGCCAGGTGGAAGACTGAACTCTAATAATTAAAGATATGCTTCTGAACTAGTCTCAGTGGGATGTTTGTAAGTGACTGGTAAAATCTTAACTTCCCAGTGTAAAGAAGGCTTCTGTCGGCCATCAGTCCTGCTTTGCTCATGTTTCAGAACAGTTGTTAGCACTGAAAGGAGTTCAGCATGGTCCTTGGGGTCACAGGCTGGCTTTGGAATAGAAAAGGGAGGCAGAAAAGCATCAATATGTTTGTTTTCTGTATGGATGAACTGGTTGTACAGTAAACGGGACATGGGCTGTGGTCTCTTATGACTCAACAGCCATCAGGTACTTAGAAAAACTGGCGGTCTTGTGGGTAACATCTGAGGGACTTTATTTAATACTCATGGTTGTTAGAATACAAATACCTCAAAAAAAAAAAAAAATCCCAAACTGTATAGATTTTCACTTCTATGAATGCACAGAATCACACTATACAAAGAACTGTGGCATTAAACCTGCCCGCAAACCAAATAGTACAAAGTGATCTTTTCAGGGCATAGTGTTCCATTATTACAGGAAAATGTTGCTGTTCCTATTCACTGTTACTAACGGGTGTGTGTGTGTGTGTGTGTGTGTGTGTGATTCAATGCCACAAGCATTTCCCTTTGGTAGGCAGGAGACCATTTTGTGCGTGCACTCTCTGAGCAGGTTTTCAGTTGAAAACACTCCCCATATGAGATTTTATTGTCAGGTTTGCTCTTAGAAATAAATAGCTCTGGCTTAATGGAAACATTCAGGCAAACTTCATTTTGCCATTGTCTCTTTTTGTGTGTTCTGTGTTCAGTGAATTGGAAAGAGAGAAAATATGTACCAGGAACGTCTGAAGATCCACCTGCTTCCTCCATCAGGCTGTGGGAACCTGGAAGTTGCTAAAATGCTAACGAGCCACCTGAGTTGCAGCACTTTGGTCAATAGATGTAGTGTGAAAGATTGCTTTTCCCAAAAGAACACAATTTCCATTCCTAATCTCCACCACAATTCTGAGGTGCTGTGCACTGTGGATTGCTGTCCTGTGACTTTAGAGCACAACAAAAATATGGAGCGTGACAAAACCAAGGCATCTTCCCCTGAAGGACAAACCCTGTCTGAATTCATTTATTTGACTGCTGCTACAACACACTTTTCCATGGAAGATATGTGCTCTAAGGGGCACGTCATGCAAAGCGCAAAGAGGTGCCAATCAGATGGCAGCTTCCATTGCTACTCCTAAAAAAAATATAGCAAAAATCATACTTTAAAATTATAAAGAAAAGCTTGGAAGGCTATAATAATATTAATTAACACATATTTATTTCCAAAGGAGCTATTGTGGCAGGGTCTCACTGTTCACGGTATCATAGCACAAGAATATGGAAGACAGAATATTTTTTGTTCCCAATTGTTTACAGTTTAAATTATGAGATGATGTAATGAGTGAATGTAACAAATATGAGGGGCAGATGATTAAATTTGAAATGGCAAGGACTGTGACTAGTGATATTTTTACACTTATGCGTTGTTTTATAAATTGAAGGTTTGAGGTGGGTTGTTAAAATAGATGTTAATTATGTCGGTGGTCTTCATTGACCACTTGCTTATCCAGTATGAGCAATTGGATACTGAGGAAGGATTTGAAATCAGTGAATACAAAGTAAGAAAATACATCAAATCAAATTATATGCAAAATAACCCTGAGATGAAGTCTGGGCCTCCCTTACTGTCTGTGTTCTCATGCTGTTCACAAACTTTTTCAGGATCTTTGACAATGAAGAAGCTCTTGTATGAACAAGGGCTTTCACTTTCTGACTCTTAATTCTGGATTATGGATGTGGAATTGCAATGACAACAAAGGGCACAGGAATGTGCCTGTTTGTCATGTACGTCTGTGAGAAGGATGATTTTGTGTCTGACAAGGCCTTTAGTCATGCTGTTGCTGTTCTCCGTGTTCAGAAAGTTTTGCTTCTTTCTTTGCCTGGGACTTTTCGAGACAGAACAGTTCAGGTCTTCTTTCTGATGTTGTTCAAATCTCTTTCATTCAGCTTTGTAATATTTTTGTCAGCTTATAAAAGACATTTTTATTAGCCTGGTTTGTTTTCCAAAGCACCACTTCCACCACAGAAGCATTTTGACATGCAGCAGCTGTGCTCCCATGTCCAACATTAGTGGCACATGCAGAAGGTTTGTAGACTGCTACAAAAGGAATATGGGTTTCTCCTGGCAGGCCTTTCAGCCATACCTTGTTCAAAGACAGAAAAGTCCACAGGAGCCGGCAATTCTAATTTTATATGAATTAAAATACATTCGGTTTGAGTGACACTGGGCTAATGCACATCAAGAGATGACAATTTGTCATTTCAGCCATGTTACCTCTTATGTGTCAGCTCAAAATTATTTATAAAGATTATTTTAATATATTGGGCTTTAGGGCACTCAATTGCATTTGAGTGATCACAAGGGCATCTAAAGCCTGGATTTCTTTGCTTGTTTCAGTCAAAATAAAAATAAGTAAAAATTATGCCCACAAACTAGTCATGATGCCTTCTGTTTTTAAAGGCCTTTGGTTAGAAAGCAGCTCTGTAACTCAGGCGATGAGTACTGGAGCTGCTTGCAATCTCTCAATCCCAGCTCTAATTCTCATAGCATAGAATAGCAATAACAAGCTTGATATATGCTTACTGCCTATTCTGTATATTGTTTATTCTGATGGGCAAATCTTAAATTTTCATTGCTACTGGTGCTGCTTTTTCCTCCCTGAACATTTGAATTGAAATGAATTTTTTGCCACCTGATTAAGCTGAAGGAGTCCTATAACTTTCTAGTCCATACCTCATACCTGGCAGCTGCAACTCATTGGGTGCTAAGGAAAGGAAGGAAACAAGTGGGCAGTGATCCTTCTCTGGGTAGTCCATGAATTTTAAAGCAGCCTTTTGAAGTAACTTACATATTTTATCTTCGCAATCTTGTGTTTCCATGATGCGATTTTGTATTACAGGAAAAAATGTTTTTTTAAGTTGGGTGTCTGATTATATCAATATGTCATATGATGAGAAACAACAATGAACTTGTTTTCACCTTCTCGGGTGTGAAAACCTTCTCTTTCATCTTCTAGCAGGTTCTAGTTTTTGTTTTTGTAAATAGAAGAGTCTTACTGTGTTTGATATTTCTGCACACGGATGTTCTTCTATGTCTCTCACATTTCTTCTTCTTGTGTCTCTTTTTGTATGTGGTTTATTTCTAACCTTAACTTCAGGTTGTGTTTTCAGTCCCAGTGCTCCCGAGACTTGTCTGGTCACTGTTGCAGTGCAACTAATGAGTCTCACTGCACACCTTGTGCTCAGAGACACAAGTTCACCTCTCATGTTGAACCTACATCAACGCTTCTGTATACCTGGTAATTTTGGCTGGGGGTAACCAAAGGCAGCTGGACTTGATGCAGAGAAAATGACTCTCCTGTATTTTCTTTAGCTCCAGAAACATCATCTGCCTGATAAGCAGGCAGCTGTGTTTGAGACTGACCTGCTTGAATATTTATTAGGATTATATAGATCAGTGATGTATCTAAGAGATCTAGTGGAAATGAGTAATTCTATAACTAAGAGCTCACAAGAGCACTTTTTTTTCCAATTTAAAATCTCATATTGTCCTAATGAAGACCTGTGAAGAAGGTCAGTGAAGACTGACCAATGAAGAAAACAAACGTGTCTTGTAACTAGAATGTATACATAGAAGGAGGTAGTAAATTAAACAGATATAATAGGAAAGATTTTTCATGATACTGTTTTTCATAAAAAATCTGAGACATTTTAACCTCTTTTATGCTTCCTGATAAATGCTGAGATTAATATAGCTTCATTTTTATGAAGTATGGTCTAGACTGCTACATTGAGCCCTGAGTGTTTTCAAACATTTCAAATAGCTTCTGCCTCAAGCAGAAGCTTCAGCTGTAATAAGAAATCTAGCTCTAAAAAGAAAGGCTCTATTTAAAAAGATGTTCATTTAAAAAAAAACAACAACAAAAAAAGATAAAGGAGAGATGTGTTCTGTCTTCACTTATGGCTTTCAGGAAAAGAATAAATACAGGGCATCTAGGCTCCTCTAAATTGTTAGATTTTTTTTTTCTTCTTCCGAGAAAATTGGTTGTAGGTGTGACAAACACGATTTATCATCCCTCTGGACTGCATACAGGTACTTGATTGATTTCAGTGTTGTGAAAGCCAAAGCCAGCCCCATGTTTTATCATTATACTCCTCTATGAGAGATCTTGAAGATTGGATGAAATACCCCAAATATAAACTATTTTTGCTGTTACAGACTGACCAAAGAATAGGACTATGTATACTTTGTAAACACTTCCTCTTATTCTGAGCATCTCTGGTCTCATATTCTCTAAACACATGTTATATGTTATGTTAATGTTCATAAAAGTCTTTGTATTTGAATGGTCTGTTTTGTATTCTAGTCTTGTGATTTTATAGCAGGAGTGAAAGCCTCGGTTCAGCAAATTTCATATACTGGCTTATGTGCTGCAGCAAATGATTTTGGATTGATGCCATAAAATGGATCTTATATTTTAGTAATTATTTTATAATCATAACTATTAACAATTTGTACCATACAAAAATACTACCCAGCCAAAAAAATGAACAAAAATATCTTGTGCTTGACAGATTTGCTTGTCTAGGGAATAAGAGAACTTCTTTTTCTGTTAATTTAACTTTTTACATGCAACCAAATAATTAACGACAAGCAGTCAAAGAGTTTTTCCATACTTGAATATTTAAAATATATACCTTGATATTCTATTCATCTTTGACATGATGACAGAGCTGTCTTCCACATTCTAGATATGTTCCCCTTATATATTAGACTTAAGAGAAGTGTCTGGAGGGAAATAACCTGCAAATTCTGTTTCCTGCTCTGCTGTTTCTAGTCCTAGTTTTTTTATGGGGGGGGGGGGCGCGGAGCAAGCTGCCAGTCAAATACATTCAAGAAACTTCATGATGAACAATTGAAACATGTTCAGAGAAGTATTCTGGTCACTTAATTATTTTCTGCCATTCCAGAATTGCTTTAAAGTAGAGGATTTTTCAGGAAAAGAAGCTTGTTAAAGAAATGGAGTCACATAAAGAAATTTATGAACCTTTAGCAGGCACCCAGTTTTTTGGCTTTTACCTTTTGTTTCTGATTTGGAATGGATATATGAAGTGTTGCTTTGTGTTTCTCTACAGGTAGATAAGTAAGCAAATGCTTTTATTCCTCACAAAAGGCTGAAGAAGCCTTTTGGGAGGAACACAACAAAACAGCCTTCTGTTTCTGCAGTCACATTTGAGCTTTTAGTTCCAAGGACATAGCATCCAAGAGCCTAAAAGGCACCAACCAAAAGAGTCAGAAAGGCAATTTCCTCCCCCCCGCTCCCTTTTTTTTTCCTTAAAATATTGCCTACACTGAAGGGATAGTGTTTCCATCATCCAGAAACCTCAGCCTTTGTGAGAAAGGGATCATTTCCTCTGCCTGCTGAACAGTATCGAGGCTGGGGAGCTACGTTGCCTTTGTCCAGGGCTGCTCTTGTATGCAGAATCAGTCACTTGCTTTTCCTTTTCAGAGTAAGCATACATGCTTATAATCTCTACTGATTTGGAGGAAGTCAATTTTCTACTTTCAGAACATGGTTTATTTGCTTTCCACTGCTGATCAACCTACAAAATACCCTGTTCTCTGGCAGATATTCTGTCCCTTGCCTCAACCCTTGAATTTGAGTTGCAGGGAGAGGTGCTCATTTGGGAGCTGTTCCATAGTAATTTCTTTTTGTGAAATGATAGGCTAAGAAACTGTACTAATGAGGACTGCTCAGGAGGCCACACACCAATGGCAGCTGTCAGGATGCACTGTGAGTCACTGCTGGTGGCTGAACACAGCTAGAAATAAATGCTTTGTCACAATGCACTGTGGGTGAAGCTTAGTAATTCTTTGTTCTGGCATACATATTTCTTTTTAATGCATCGTTAAATGGCATATCTTAGGTATAAATAGCAGTAAAAAGAATCACTTAATATGATTTTTTATTTGCTTTACTCAAGATTTGAAAAATTAAACCACTATAGGGCCTGAAGGGAGAGAACACTTTTATCTACCTGCATTACAAAAGGATACAGAATGGTTTTCAGAGACAGTAATGAAAAACTGCCAAGTCACATCTTCAGGATGTGCAAGCAGGTACAGCATCCAGCTTGCATTATGAAGGATGGTAAGTAGGGACTAGCTGGGCAATCCTGCCAGAAAGAGAACGTTCACATGCTCTCAGAGGTAGGTGGAATAGGGTTTTGCCTTGGTGAACTGGAGGATGATGGGAAGACCAGTAAGTTATGATGAGAAAAACAGTCTTGCCTGCTTACCAGAAACTGCCACATTTTAATGCCAGATGTGAGCCTAAGGCCAAATATTTCCAGATTTACAAACTGATTGCAAACTCCCTTCCTCATTTACAGTGAAGTTTTGGCAGGACTGAGCCTGTATCTGGACTTTGCTCATTGTATTCTTAAGGTGGTCTCCCTGAGAAATTGTAGGGAAGGGGGCAAATACCTAATTTGCAGTTTAATGCTCTGGAGGGGTACAGCTGCAGTAACAGATTTTGCTGTTGACACCATCTTTTTCTGCTCCATTAATCTCTTAATCTCTCTGATATGCCAGCAGTGAGAAGAGACACTTTTTTATGGGGACACCCTTGTATGTTGGGACAACAGTGAATTTATTCACTAATTTATTTTCCCTTCCTAATAAATGTATCAGATTCATGTTGGCTTAGCAGGCACAGCTCCACTGCTGTTCTTAGGGCTGTCCCACTGAACATCTCCTTTCTTGCCATGCAGAAACCATGCTGCAGAGCCTGGGACAGTTTATGTTCAGTTTGAGATGTGATCCTGAATTTCCCTGGTGATTTGTGGCAAATTGTCTACCTACCTCACCTGCAAGGTGGAGGGAACCATCCCTCCTTATCCCAGTTCTGTCCCACTAGCATCAGTCTGTACCACATGTATTCCATCTCCTCCTGTGTAATATATGGAGAAGACTGTCTCATCTGCCTGCAATGACAATGAGCAATGATGACAATTCTCTTTTCAGGCACATGATGTGTAAAGTTGTATTTTACCTGAACAGTAACTTTGGATTTTAAGGGAACAAATATTTCAGGTAGCCTCCTCTAGCATCCTGATGCTAAAAGTTCTTGGTGTTTGTGACCCTCCTAGTTGCTAATTCTGTCATGTTCTGGATTTCATGTTGATCCAGCGATGCTAGATTTCCATCTGCCATTTGATACTACCTTCAAATCTTTGTGCTTCCAGCTGTGCACCTGGAACTGTTCCCACCCCTCTATCACAACATAACCTCTTCTTCAGCCATTAGGGCTGGGTATGGTCTATGTGTAAGGGCTGCAGCATGGCACACATAAAGTTGGAAATTAAATCTTCCTTCTGGCTGCATGGATGGTTCAGACTGCTCCTGCTTTAAGTTCACTCCTCTGTTCTGCTGTTTGCTATAACAGTCAGTTCAGATGCAGCCACAAAATAATCTGCCATGAACAGCTCCATCCCACTCTTCAGCGTGTGAAAACCCCTATTTAAGTTATTTGTAGTGTTGTGGGTATCTAATTATTCTGAATGTTCTGTTTATCCATGCTTGTGTTCCCTCCCAGTGCAGCTGGCACGGCTGTGTCTGAACTGACTATTACAGCAAACAGCAGAGCAGAAGACTGAGCTCATATCAGGAGCAGCATCATCCATGCAGTCAGAAGGAACTGGAATCCTGCATCCCACCCTGGGGTCCCTAGAACGGGAGGAGTGAGTGTTGGAGTGAGCCCAGAGGAGGCCACCAAGATGATTATTATAGGGCTGGAGCACCTCTCCTATGAGGAAAAACTAATCAGATTTGTTCAGCCTGGAAAAGAGAAGGGTTTGGGGGGACCCACTTGTGGCCTTCTGTATCTGAAGGGAACCTACAGAAAAGATGGAGAGAGAGAGAGAGAGAGAGAGAGACTTTTCAAAGGACACATAGTAACAAGACAATGGGTAACAGTTTCAATTTGGAAGAGAGTAGTTTAGATTACATATTAGAAAGAAATTTTTTACTGAGAGGGTAGTGAGGCACTGGAACAGGTTGCCCAGAGAACATGCTCATACCTGGGATTGTTCAAGGCCAGGCTGGATTAAACTCTGAGGAACCTGGTCCGGTGAAAGGTGTCCCAGTGCGGCAAGGGTGTTGGAACTAGGTGGTCTTTAAGGACTCTTCCAATCCAGGTCATTCTATGATTGCTTATGAACTTAAAAATGGTTTACCTTGCCTCCCCCTGCCCAATGAGCACTTGGTAACTTTTAGAGGTTTAATTTGGTTTGCATTTCTCTTTAGTGGCTCCTGAGCCCTGTAGACAGAGCATCCATTTGTCCCTTTTTCTGCAGTCCTGCTGGGCATCTGTTCTGCTCAGCAGGACAACAGGAGGATTAAAATGGATTAAATTGGGTAAGATGCTAATAAAAAATACAAGAAAAGAAAATTTCACATATAATTCATTAAAGGTTGGTGTGGCAAGAGGGAAACACAGATGTATATTTAGATGGAAATCCCAACAGGTCTATCAGTCAAGATGAAATCTACAATCTAAATTACAAACTACAGTGTTTGTAGTCCAGTAATTTCCCTAATTGCTTTGCTGAAATCCCTGCAAATCATTTTGTAGACTGTCACAGTGTCCTGCCTGCGCCTGGCAGCGCTGGCCCACGGGCTAGCTCAATGTCCACACCGCAGCTCTGGGTCGGGGCAGCTAGTCTCACTAGCCACCTCCTCCCCATGGATACTTGGTTCCCCACACCCAGCGTAGGATGAGATGTTCTTGGCAACCATGGCGACGGTAAGAAGGAGGACTCTCTGAGCAGGGTAAAAGGCTTTATTATGGGGGAGACCTGACGGAAGCTCCAAGCCTGATCACTGCTGCTTAGGAGAGCCCTGAACAAAGCTTGAACATGAGCTTATAAATGGGGGAGGACCAGGGGGTGGTAATGAGGCAACAACCAATCAGAATCACATGGGGTGGAACTGGGTGTGTAACCGTGGAACAGGGGAACCAGTCACAGACGGGGAGTAGGGGATTTCCCAGGCACCAGCCTATCACTCGACGCCCTCCCTGGAGCTTTCCAGAATCCAGGGAAGGGCGCCTGAGGGGAGAGAGAGAGAGGATTGACAGGAACAGGTGTAAGGTAGGGTGATTGACAGATAACAGAATGGTTATATAACATGCATAGGGAAAAAACCATTGGGGAAAACAGGGGGTACAAGGAAGAAACCATTACACAGAACTTCTTCTAAAAATACAAAACTGCTTACATAAAACACATAAGAACTTGACAAAACAACTCTCGCACCACCACAGTCGATTACACTGAAAGTTTCTTTCCCTACCAAGATGTCATTTTTGCTAATAATGGACCCTTTTAAACCAGAAATGAGTAACGTACAATCCACTCGACATTTTTAAAGCTGAATTCACAGAGGCAGGATGTCTGCCAAGGAAAAGTGAGATTGTTACCTGCACTCCTCTGATAGATGTCACGGGGTGTTTAGCAACCATGGATGGCAGGTCTTTGCAGTGAACTCTTCCTTGTGGATTCAAATCAATTTTGAAGTATTTGCACCAATGTTTGGCATATTACAGATTCAAAATCATTGCCCAACGCCTTTGGGCAGGCTTTCCTTCTCCCTGTCAGGATTTGCTAACATCAAGCTAATTGCTTTCTTACTGTTGGAATAGGGAGAACGATGTTTTCTTGGGGGTATTTTCACGGTTTCCTGGAGCAGGGCCTGCTGTGGAGTCTGAAAGGACCTGCTGCTCTCCAGCCACCCCCAAAGCTTTTTACAGAAGTCCTGTGGGAGGGAAACTCAGTCAGTAATGATTTTCCAAACATCCAAATATTTTAAAAGCATGTGTACTAAGCTATTGGCATCTATTGAAAATATGCTACTTTATAAAACGTATTTCAGGAGACCAAACCATTTTTCACAATTTCTGGTAAATAATTAGAAAACTGTCTACGCCACTTAACTAGGCCACAAAATGTTTCAAATTTAATGAAATGGACATGTAAAAGCTTCAGATACTGGTTACAATAAAGAGATGGACTGTTGAGCTTTACAATAACTGCAGCATCAACAAGACTCAAAATATAAATAATTAGTTGAATTTGCAGACACTTGGCTGAATTGCAAATTTAATATAATTTCATTGATTCTCTGCATAGCTAACACACATTTATATTTATTTGAGTGGAGAAGGGGGAGAGAAAGCAGAGATGGGAAGCCTGTACCTTAAAGTTAATCAGATTGCTTTTGACTTAAATTCCTCTAGGAATGCTGAATAGGTTAATAGACATTGTACCCCAGTAATTACCATAGAAGAAACATTGCACTATTAAAAATAATCAGTGCCTGGAATTTATTTCTGAGCATTTGCCTTATGTGTTCATATAAAATGCTCTGAACAATAGTAACTAACCTGTAATTATAGGTATTTAAAATCCCTTTTAATGAAACAATGGTTTAAATATGAAATCAGTCTTTACAATTTTTAAAATTAATACGCATTTATTGTCATTGTAATTTATTATAATTCTGCTTGTAATCTCTCGCTATACTGAAGCTTCTTTCCAGTATTCCCATTGATTCTAAGCTTATGAAACCCAACAACCGAAGTGCTTTTTGCAAACTGTGTATGTCTCAGATTATTATTATTATTATTATTGTTATTATTATTATTATTAAAACAAAGTTTTGGATGTAGGGAAATCTGCTGAAAGGGCAAGTTTTAGGCACACCTTTTAATGAGATGTCTGTTACAAAGGCTTCTCGGGTTCTGGCTTGGTGTTTGCAGCAGAAAGGCTGAGGAATCATCTGATGGCACAGACATTTGTGCTGGTCTTTATGAGACCACAGGTCATGCCTTGTGATTGTGGTTATCACTCCCATTAGCCTTTTTAAAGACTTTACTCAGAGAATTTCAATTTCTAGCAACTGTGGGCCAAAAAACTCCCTTTCCAACCTTTACAGAGAGTATAGGAGCTTGCTTCCGTAATCCCCTTTCTTGGACATCTTAAAATCACTCCATGGACCCCTTATGGGTTTGGAGGCTGCAGATTTCATTTATAGATGCAGTGTGGAACATTGATTGTGCAGTATTGTGCCTGGGGAGCTGCTGGGAAAGCAGGCACCTCAGGGAATGGTGGTTTACTACTGGATATTTGCAGCAATTGATCTTATCACTGTGCTTTTCTCCTGTCCTCTCCTAAAGCTGTGCACAGTTGTTCCAGCTCATGCTTATGGCAGGCAAAACTCTGTGGTGAAATATATAACATTTCATTTGGTTTTCTTTTCTTTTCTGGCCGGGCTCATTATAAAAGTAAGATGGTGCTTATGGGGCACCCAATAACAGGTGTGTAAGAACAGGCAATTCTCATAAATAAATGTGTTTATTTTCATGGCACTGCTGCTGGGCAATTCACACAGCTTGCTTTCTGTGTGACATTGAGGTCACCATTCCAACCTAAGGGACATTATAGCTTACTTGCTGATATATATTTATATATATTTACTGAAAAGATTTGCCACTTGAGCACAAAGTGACAGACTTTTTTTTTTTTATATATGAATATTGTCACAGTTATGTCTGGAAATGGGCATAACAGATGTGAAACTTCTTGAATTTCAAAAGACAGCTTCTTTTGCAGCCCTCTATGGATCACATTTGAGGTCATTAAATCATTAGCAGGCAGCAGGGAGACTGTGATTCTGCTTTTCTTCAACCTAATCATTCCACTGTGCAACACCTTTTCTCCTCACGTTGCCATTTCTACTCGAGTTGATTACCAACATGATCTTTGAATAAACCTATTGGTTATACAAGAAAAGATGAGCGTTTGAGTAAAGCTGTTAAATCTATGTTTATAAAATTATCTCCCTGGACTTAATTATCACTATCCTGCTGCATGCTCTGATTCTACACTTGCTTATCCCTTGACTTCATTCTCTTGTTTGATAATACAGCTTCTCATAATCCACACAAACCTTGCAGTATATTTCACTCACTTGCTGACATTTCACTTTGTTGTTGGTATTCATCCCTAGGCATCCCAAATGCCTGTCAATTAATCAGTCATAAGTCTGCAGAGTGTTATTAGAGCCAGGGAATAAGCACCCAGCTTTCAAATGAGGCAGCATTTATCAATTCATGTGACTCTCACTATGAAAAAAGAGAAACTGTGCTCTGTCATTGCCAGCAGCCTTTAGGATGATTAGACTACAAGGCAAACTCTGGACCAAATCCTTCTGGATCTGCTGGAGATGTCTTAAAACTTAAACTTATGAGTTTGGCTCCTTCTAGCTTTATCTCTTGTGATCTGCTGAGTTTTCTCTCTCGTGATTCAAAAACGGCTGGGAATCCTGAGTGGCCCTTAAATGCTCTTTTGAAATTTATTATTTCCCTGAATTTTAAGAGCAAGAACTGGCTGAAGCAACTGTAGAGATAATATGGGTTATATTTTCTTCAGACTGTGGAAGAAATTAAAAACTGAAAAATGCTTTTGGTAATCCTCCCCCCTACTTTTCCATGCACAAGTTCATGCTTTCCATCTGTTCAACACACAGTAGGGATTTTATTAATGGAAACAGACTGTTTCTTCAAGAAAGTGAAGAAACTTCACTTCTGAAAAATAAGTGCAGTAATGACCATGGATGGAGCGTGAGCTGCACGGCAAAGCGTGACACCTGAGGCAGGGTTTTCCTTCTGCTTTTTGCTTCCACCAGGCTTACCTGTGTCAAAGCCAAGAAAGTATTTCTTTCTCCTATAAGAAATATCAGTGTATTCTGCTTAAGAGAGCAGCTTCTCAGGCAGTGATTTATTTACTGATCCCACTCTCCACTCATCCATTTGCTATCAAAGCCCCAAGCTCAGGAGAAATTACTGGCTATAACTGAACAAGGGTGTCCATGTGTAGCAAATATGGGTTTTTTAGTGATCTAAACATTGATGTTCTCTGTCCTTGCTCCTGAGAAGTGTCATAATTAGTGGTGAAATATTTACTTCCCCAGAATACATTCCAACTGTGCTTCATCCAAGGAGTTTTATGGCTGTTTGCAACATGCATTTCATGAAAGAAATGCTGTGCTGTGTCTGTCTAAATGTGAGGTAGAGTTTAGGAGATACTGAGAGTTATATAGGCCCTTGGGTTTATGAACCCAGGAGAGACTGTAAAATTTTTGCTGTACCAGTAGCTTGTAGTGTCTAAAGTGGTGGAGTGAGAGATGTGTGAACACTCTGATGATGTTTCCTTATTGCTCCTTAGCATATGCAAGGCCCACATACATGCTGCTGACATAATAAGCAGGAGAAGTTTTTTAATTCATTGGTGTTTCAGCAAAATTCCTGGCAGATTCAAGGGCTGCCTGGCCGGTTAGGAGTCTGGGCTGGCTCTGAGCTGCTCAGCAGTAGAAGCTGACATCAGCATTGTCACTCAGGGGAGGAACAGCGAGATTTTGGATTCAGGAAGGCACAAGTGGCATGGGAGAGGAAGTCGAGGCTTTTAAGAGCTCCATTCTTGTGCTGCTGTTTGAGGGACAGGAATGGGCAGGTTTTCGGCCATCCACCTTCACGTGTCCATGAGCAGGTGATGAAATGGTCAGCTCTGTCTGCACTCAGGGCTGAGTCTTCTTTCAGTGAAAGATTGGTTTAAATATAGATGTTTCTAAGCCAAATGTGAGTTGCTATCATTTTTCTCCTTGTCTGATAGTCCAGAGCAAAACCTTTTTGTCAGAAATATAAGAAACTTTTAAATTTATTTTTTTAAACTTGCTTGTGAAATGTCTTTTTCAGACGCAATGGTTTTTGAAGGAAATTCCTGCTCTGAAAGAAGCAAAAGGGGGATTTAATTTATATATTTCTAATTTGGGATACATATTCTGACTAGTATAGTAGTAATTTCTGAGAAATATGTGATCTCTCTTTTTTTTCAAAATCACTTTTCATCCACATGCATGAAAAAACCCACGCACGAGACTTTTGAAATCTTTTGCAGGACAAGAAAGTCATTCCATCCAGACTTACTTGGCCAGTCTACACGATGCCTTGAAGGTCTTTATGTGGTAAAATCCCTCATGAGCCTTCTTCAGCCTTTGATTGTAGCAACAGAGAACACTTACTCTCGATGATATTTGATGAGTAATGATACTCAATGAATATTTGAACACTGGCTGCTGTAGGGGTGGAAGATCAGTGCAGATAATCTGAGGCAAAGAAATGCCAGTCATGAAGTTGTCAGAGTGAGAAAAACTAGATGTATAATTAGCAGAGATGTAATCCAGATCTCTGAAAAATCTTAAGTTTCAATTTTTTGCCTAAGAACTTTTTATGGGCTTTGTAGTTCCTCTGTTTTTAGGCAGGCCAGAAGTGCAGCCTGAAGGGAACTCACGGTGGGGTGACCGTCAGCACTGCCAGCAGTTGCTGAGGACTCTGTGTGCTCCAGAAAGAGTTGAAGGCCACAGCTGGAACCAGACTTGAGAGTCAGGATGTGTACCTGCAGACACACATTAGCTGTGTGTACACACACATGCATGCAGTTTGTGCTAGGGCTGGTTGATCATGGAAGCAGCAGCTGAGCTGGCACCATGTGTCTGCTGAGCCCTGCAGCAGAGATACATATAGAGATTCTGCTTTTGTTACACTCCTTCCTTAAACAGCCCAACTAATCTGATAAAAGCATATCTGTACCTGCTCTAGGGGTTAGCAGAGCTAAGCTTTGAGATACAATTTGTATTTACTTATTTATTTAACATTCTTAATCAACACAGCTGTTCCAGCAAAGCTTTGCAGGACAACCTGAACCTTGATAAAATAACCACTGCACTGCTAACCTTTGCACAGTGAAGTGCCATATTTTGGGCAAGACTCACTCTGCTGCTGTTGGAATGTTCAATGTAATATAGTACCACAATCTGTCAGTCAGTAAAAATACTACTTCCTCCCCAGGCTGTATGCGTTCTCACCTGTTACAACGATATTGAAACAATGCCAGTCGCATCGTGTTTGTAAACAGTGCCAGATTGGAACTGCATGCTCCATAATGTAGGATCATGTCTGTTGTCTGGTGTGGGCATCATTCAATTAACCAGCTCCCTTTGTTTTCCCTGGATTTCTCCTTGACACTTATTTCTGGGAAGGCAGATCCTGCAAGCAGCTTTATTTGTGGTTCAGGAAAAAGACACACTTTAATGCCCTCACACCATATTTATCATCATTTCTCCTGCCTTGCAAAGGTAGCTGCAGATGTTGTGACGGATAGAGGATGACTTGACCAGTTTTGCTGTGGTTTCTGAATGCTGTTCTTCATCTTTGGGCAAAGAGACATTTTTTCTTGTGCTTGTGCCACACAACAGAGCTCTAATCTCTTGGCTCTTCACTGTCTGTGTAAATAACTATTGCCGTTTAGAAGAGGTTTTGCCTGATCGGGTACTGAAGTTGTTGTGCTGTGGTGTTTGGCAATGGTTCAGAAGAGAACCTGCTTCTCACCCTCCCACCCCTCTGGGGGTGAAAGTACTGCAGCACCAGGTGGGGTCATTTATAGCTTAAATTCCCAAAATAATGTTGTTGCAAATTAGACGTATACATCCAGGGAAGGAGATAGGATTTCACATTAATAGAGAGCTTTGTCATTTAAACTGAAGGTAAGAACTTTTTTATATTAATGTGATTTTGAACTGTTTCCAGTGTATTATCATTAAAAGGACACACTGTTAGGAAAAAATTGTAGTTGTGCTCCCTGAAGAGCAGAGTTTGGTGTTGTCATCCTATTTGTTATCCCACCTTATTTCTTAGTGCAGATTTATTCTGTCCCCATCTGCCTCATGCTCCTTTTAAACAAAGCTTCAAACAAATGATTTTCCTCCTTATGTCAGTGGCAACGTTTTCTTGGTGCCTGTGGCGAGGATGACTTTCTCAGCCCTTTTTTTCCTCCTGTCTCTTGGGGAGCAGAACTCACCACGGGATTGGAGCAGCGACCAGTGGCGGTGGCTGGCCACAGCTGGACCCTGCTCTGGGGTGGTGGCACTGCAGAACCTGGGGCGCAGGGCTGCAGGACTGTGCCAAGCAGCTCCCTGCCTGAACGGTGTGCAGAGACTGATGGAGCACAGGTATGGGCCTGATGACTCAGGCTGTAGTAATTCATCTAATCCCCGACTAAACAGTGGCACTAGAAACTGACTTTTTCTACTTAATCAGATGAATGAAGACAAAATGTGACCGTTTCCTACTGGCTGTGTTGTATTACAAGCTTCAAAACCCCCAGAAATTAAATAACATTTCCAGAAATCAATCTCACTAGCTATTTACTGGGGTTTTCTTCCTCCTAATATACACTGAAGATATAAAAGCCTAAAACTGGAGTAAAAAAAGTCAGAATATGAATATTCTGTTTTCAGACACTGGATTCCATTACCTTTTAGAAGAAGGAGGAAATAGTTATAAAATTACAATAAAGCAACTTCGACAGTAGGAAAATAACTGATGCGCATTTTGTTTGTTCTTTACTATTCTTGATTAGAGAATGAATCTTCTCTTTTCACTGTAAGGCTTGGTCATAGGTTTTAACAAAAATAGTTTGGCATCAGCTCAAATGCAGCAATGTCTGCTTGCAGCCAGGAAATATCTTCTAACCAAGAAACATAGCCATGGAAGAAATTCTGATCTCCCTCAGGTTAGCAGCTTCAGAAAACTTATCTTTCAAGGTGTTTGATAATATAGGAAGAGTAAATTAAATAAGATTGTAGATTTGGATTAGAATGGCCCCCAAGATTTATCTAACCTGCACCAGAACTGGATACAGCCCCTTTCTTCCCAGAAGAAGGTTTCATAGCCAGGCCTTTGGTTATCTTAGTGTCCCAGTGTTCCATGCAGATCAGGTCTGACGGAGAACATCAAAGACAAGCTTGCTCCCATCACTTTTGAAAGGCTACTCCCTAGCTCCTGTTCTCCATATATTGCTTGATGTTCCTGGTGACTGTTAAATAGGAGTTATTTTTTACTTCTCACTCACTCAACAAAAACAAACAACCAAGTCGTTTCCCCCTCCAACCAAATAAAGAAAACCCAGGCTTGTCTAAAGAAAATCAGCAAAATATCATTTTTCTTACGCAGAGAGTAAGTGCTGTTGGTGAGATGCACTTGTGGTGGGTTTGTCCCCCTGTGTAGAGTCAGGCTGGTGGCTGCATGCAGGCACATCCAGGTGGGTGGATATCCATTAGGTTCATCTGTTCCATGCAGGCAGGAACCCGTTCTCTCGACAGGGGCTTGTTGTGCTGGGACTGTCACTGTGAGTAATGGCTGCTGGTGTGATAACTCAATGTAACTGTTGGATAGCGAATGACTTACTGAGGCTTTTTGTAGAACAACTGTACAGCACAAATTCAGGTTTTATAAATGGGGACTGGTGTCTGTTGTGATAAATCAGATTACTTGTTTTGCCTTGTACTTCCAGCATATTCAATTTGCACCACAGTAAGACAAAGTTACTGTGATTGCAGACTTATTTTTGCTGTTGAACGTGGCAATGGTGAAATGCACACCTAATGATTGTGCAAAATTTCTCACAGCTGTCGCAGGAGAAGCCAACTGGGCAGCATGCTGCAGGGCACGGGCTGTCTTCAGGAGCCACATGTCTCTGCTGCAGAAGGACTGCCAGGTCCTTGTTATAGGTAACGACTGAGTCTTGCCTTGCATGGGTGCATCCTTTGCACTGTGTAAAGCAGTAGGTTGCACTGCTGATTCTGGAGTCTTCTCCCTGAATGCCTTTTTTTGGCCCTTGGGATCCAAAAAGCAATGAAGAGAGACTTAAAATAAAGTGAATCCAAGCCCCTGGATCAGAAAATTTCAGCAACTCTAGACAAAATATTTTCTCTTCCTGCCCACATAACCTTTCTGCAGTTAGCCTTACCCATTTTACTCTAGGTTGGTGTCCCACAGGGGTATAAAACACTTGATTCTCTTCAGCTCCATCCCTGAGGACTCACACAGTCAAGTGTTTCTGGTACCCAGTATAAAGTGTGAAGACTGCATGTAAAGTTCATTGACGTTTCTGAGACTCTGCTGGCTGTCTGATTCCCAGCCCTTTATTTGGCACAGGTAGCATGTGGTGAATGACAGCACAATAGACTGAAAACCAGCTTCCATATTTTAATCTGCGTTTTTCTGCAAGGAAAGGGAATTTTTTCCCTGGCATTCCTCCACAGCTCTGCACAGCCTGAAATTAAATTGCTAGAGCACTGCTCTAAGAGATTTTAATTTACATTTCAACAGTCCAAAGTAGCAGTTACTAAATCTCCTAGTTGGAGCAATCTGAAGGTTCTGGTTACTCACTAAAGTTTTTGATACTGGGGAGAAATAGGCATTTAACTGTGAGGATTAAGGTATAATTTTTTTGCTGTGGAAGGGTATGAGCACAGGAACTCTGTCCCTCTGTTAGAAGGGTTTAGAAAGTACCAACCCACAGTTTTTATTTGCTTACACCTCAGCTGAGGAGTGACACAGGAGAAGCAGACTCGTCTAACCTAATTCTGCTCAGCCTGGGTGAAGAGGAGCATGCAGTCCCTCCACCCCTCCTGCACTCTACTGTGTGTGATTTATTAACTTACTGGAGACAAAATAAAAAGGGCCAGAAAAAGTCAGGAAGTGTAGCTTGATGCATAGGGAAAGGAGGTGTGTGCCTAGCAAATCAGGGATAGGAGAATGACCTTGTTTCCAAAGTCTGTCCGTGGCAGAGCCTGGAGAGCTGCTGCATTGACCCCTGGGCTGTGGGTGGGAGAGGCAGCCCTGGCACCCCTTTCTTTTCCTACAACTCCCTTATCTTCTGTCCCTGTGCTGAGACCACATGAAGCTCTCCAAGGCTGCTCCTGGGCTGGCCAGGTGCTTTCCATCCTGCCCTATCCCCAGCTACTCTGTCCTGCAGGACTGGATTGCCTGTGTTGCTGAGAGGCAGCTCGGCAGCTCCACACTTGATGGGTTGGACAACCTTAAACAGTGTGTTTTGTTCTGAGGTTATTGCAAAAGAAGACACAGCAGCTGGTGGAAAATTCTGATATGGTTATGACACGGCTAGCACAAGGAATTCTGCCCTGCCCTCTGCCTGGGCAGCTGCGAGAGGTAAGGCTGCAGTGAGGAAATGGGTCTGGCAGGCAGAGTGAAAACCAAATTACTGTAATGGGGAGGGAAATCTGTTCCTGGTTTACTGGTGCTTAAAAGAGGCCAGACTTCTGGCTTCTGCAGTTATTTTTCTGTGTTGATCTTCCCTTTCACAAGGAAATCTTTCCCTCACTGCCCACACCTCCCTGGTGCAAAGAGGGTGACTCAGGGAGTTATGTTCTCACCTGGTGGTGGCTTTTCCAACTTGTCTCTGTAGTGTCCACGCCAAGGGAAAAGGAGGCCCTGACACGTGGCCCTGACAACACCTGATGAGGGTCCCCTAGGCTATAGACCATTGCTGTAATGTATGGAGCTGCTGCACCTTTATTTTTAGGGCTTTCTTGGACTGTGACACATCTGTGACTTGCTCCTGTGGTGCAATGGGTATCTGACCCATTGCAGTGCCAGAATCTAGAGGCACATTCTGAAAAACCTGAAAAATAGGAGGGTGGATATCTGAATACAAAATTCTTTTAATGAGGTTAGTCTGAAGAATCATACTGCTCAGCCATTCTGTGGAGTTACTCTCTTTCTATCTTTGTTGCATTATTTTTTTCCTTTGGTATGAAAAATTTAATTTGGTGCTAGGGAAAAACAACTCTTCCAATGAAACAATGCTGAACAGTGCTGATCTGACATCAAAATGACTTTTGATACGAGCAGTTGAAATGTTAAAGGTTGTATTTCCAGAAACTGAAAGCACATCTTAAGTGGAAGAACATTCACTTGATCATTAGCAGAGTCTCCTCAAGCAAAACAAAGAGGTAAAGTCCAAGCATCCATCTGATTAGAAGCTAAAGGGATCTGATTTTATTGCTGAGCATGCTGTGTAAACATGGGAGCATGCCTTTATCTCCCTTTATAATTTCTGTGTTGCAGTGTCTTGGCCTTCTGAAGAAGTTTTCTGTGTCTTTTCTGGAAAATAAAAGCACCAGTCCCACTACCCAACCCCCCCTCCCTGCACCACCTGGGCTGTGAATCCCACAGGGTGTTTCCTGTGTGATGGAAGATACAAGTACAGTATGCTTACTTTAAACCTAAAACCCAAAGTCCCCAAACCTAAGCTGTTCCTTGACCATGACCACTATTCCTTGAGGGTCACCTTCCAGATTACCCTGGGAGCAGCTACAGATGCCTTAAGTGCTCTATGACATTACAGAGAAAGGAGCCAGGTACCAAGTGCAGACTACTGTAAAAAAAGTTACTTTGTTGCTTTAAAAAAAAAAGAAAATTATAGTAAATGAAGGTATGAGGCAGTCAGTGACCTCTGATACTGTGCATCTGACTCCCTTAATGCTTGACAAATGATTTAAGCTCAGTAGCTGGCTCTGGAGGAATGGAACATGTACTCCGCCCAAGCATAAGCATTTTTTCCGGAATAACACAGCAGTCAATGTGCTCCAATAAAAGCATCTGCTTTATTGAATGACCCATTTCATCATGTGATTCCTGTCTCTAGCTATGAACTGCCAGCAGTTTTCAAGTAGACTGGGAGTGTCCCAGTACTGGTGTGCCTGTTATTTTATTTATGAGAGAGGAAAGAAGCAAAGGAGAGCTGTAAATTATTTCTGTCAGCTCTGGAGTTGTCCTCTTCTGATGGCCTGGCATGGTGGCCCCTGGGGAAACTTCTTCTCATGCCAAGCAGAAATCTCCTCCTTGCCCCTTTTCCTGCTCTCCACTATTCAAAACCATTGTGTGTTTACAGGTAAAATCCCCAAAAATGTTTTGGAAGGGCTCTGGTGTTGGACTGCAGACTCTGCAAGGCAGCACTGGAGCTTCCCTCGTGCAATGCAGATGGGGGTGGGTCATTCAGAGATGCTGCTCTAACACTTGCCACTCCTCTTTGCTTCATCCTCTGCCATGGAGAGTAAACATGGATGAGTTCTGCTCTTACTGTCCAGAAACTAATCTGCTTAATAATAAACAGTGATTATAAATTATGTTACTTTATGGAATGTACTGGAGCAGTTGAGGTCAGTTGCCTACAATCACACATTCTCCTCATTTCTCTAGAAAGGTTATATTAAAAGAATGAGGTACAATAAGAGATAATTATTCAGCAAATGTTGCTAACTGGAAGATAACACAATGCAGTTGTGCCTTTTGTATTTAAAGGTGTGAAGATTTTCCACTTCACATATTTCTCTAGCTTGCTCTTCAAAACTTGTTCCTTCAGACACTCATTTATAGTCCTTTCTGGTATGGACTCAGTTCAGAATAGCCACAGTGGAATTCCCAGCAGGTATGTGCAAAACTACATAAAAAGCATAATATCCATAAAGTTAATTTTCAAACTGTAGGCTGCTTATGCATTCGTTACAGCTCTACTGTGGGAAGAAAACAGGAAACAAAGGTTTTCAACAGGCAATTGGAAATAAAGTTCATGACACCATTGCTTCTCCTACCTCATCTGAGAGTGTTAATTCAGTCCAGATTATTTCTGTAATCCATTTCCTAGCACAGTTCTACGAGTGGCTGTGCTGCCTGGATGGAGGAGGGGATGGCCTTTTCCTCACAGCGTCACTGGTGATGCTGGGTTGAGTGACCCAGGCACCAGTGGCTCTCCAGCCAGAGGGGGCCTCAGGGCCTCAGAGTCCTGCAGTTGATCCATGAAATGACTGCAAGTAGACAAACACATACTCTTCCCAGGTGAGTGTGTTAATGTGTGATATAAGAAGAAGGTTGGCAAAAAACATAAAGTAACCTCTAGCCTAGTTAAGCATAAACATTCTTTCCTGGCAAGGTTTTTCACAGTTTAACATTTTCTCTGGAAGTTTTTATGATGCCCTCTCTTTACATCTCGAGAGACTGAACTCCTTTTTTCCTCCATTGTTTCATTTCTATCAAACAGGCAAATATATTTCCTGTATGCTTCTCTTCCATGTAATATCCTCCTTTTAATTTGTTTTTCAACATGCTGCAGTCCCCATGAAAGTCTCTTGTGACCATTGCACTGGACCAAAGTTCAGAGCTGGTTGCTTTCCATCAGAGACTCCCTTTGGCCTCTGTTCATATGCTCACTTGCTACATTAAGTAGATAAAAGCTTTTTTTCCTTGAGTAATTGTTTATCTGTTTCCCAGGTTCGCACAGCATGGTAATAAAGCTGTATTAGGTTACTTGTTTTAAGGTAGCAACATGCCCTGTTCTGCAGTGACTGGAAGTGGAATAGCCTCAAGACAAAGGAACACAAAAATGCAGAACATTATGGTGGCATGACCTTGAAGAGGATCCCCCCTATCACAAATTCTCTCTGCCCCTTATAAGTAGGGCTGCTAGGAACAGTAGAAATGGTGTGTTTGTTTTCTGAGTTTTTCTCATAGAGCCCAAGGTGAGTAATTGGAATTTCATTCGCTCATTGTTAACTATGATACCCAGAATTCATGTCTTAAAGGGCAGTTTATCGTTGGAGAGCTAATATATAAAAAAGTGGTAAATTCTTACAGAGCAGTTTCATTTCCTGTGTGTATACAGATTAGGATTTAGTTTTGCCTATTGCAGATGAATTTATTATTTTTTTTTCTGCATATTTTCTTCTTTCTTTTGCCCTAGAGATGCACCTGGAGAGGACTGAAGTGGATTTTTTTTTTTACTTTCATATATAAAAGATCATTAAACGAGATCTGCATTGTGGTACCAAGTTGAGCCCCCACTTACATCTGTGGAAGAACACTAAAGGCACAGAGAAAGGATGTAGTCTGTGGAAACTTCTGTGATGGAGCATGTGTATGTCTCTGGATTAACTCAGATTAATTTTAAAATTAGGGTTGAAATTAACTGGGTTAGCTGGAGTCAGAAATACCCATCTTCCCATTTGTAAAATGACAATCTCATGTAAATCACAAAGAGATGGCAAACCCTTTGATGCTGCTCATGCAGAACTGTCTACAAAGCTGAGCTGTTTTTTGAAATAAGATTTTGTTAGAGACATAGTGGGACACCACTGTGAAGTGAATAAAGCTTTCAGGTAGATGAAGAGCACTTCTTAATGTGAGACCATTTCCTCTGCAGCATGCAACATTTTGTTGTAGAAGTTATGGTCAGTTTTAGATGTCTTTTAACTCTGTTATGAATTACATCCATAAGAAAGAGGGATATGGAGCAGCACATTTCCCCTTTCTCATAGTCCATAGTTTCAGGGTAAGAGGCGTGAAGGCAAGGACAGTATTTCTTTCTATACATTAAAACTTTTTAATTGATAAGGTTTAATATCATCCATGCCAATATAATGCCATTACTTCAGTGAGTAAAGAAGAGCCTCTATTGCTCTAGAGTCAGTCTTACAGGAAATGAAACAGTCAAGCAGCACTATCACCATAAAGCAGACCTTGGATCTTCAAAATTTGGTGGTATGCAGGGTTCACTACAGAAAAAGGAATTCTTTCTCAAGTTTAGTGAGAAATGAAAATACATCTGTGTAAGCTTCTGGAGTTTTGGTTTATTTTGGAATTTTGAACATCACAGACTTACTAGAAAATTTTGTTAGTGTCAGATTCCCAAAGCAAGCAACAGGTTTGTGCTGCAGCATCAGAAACCAGGTATGCAAAACAGCATCAAATATGGGTTTTGTTAGTCAGGAGAGTGCATATTCAGGCATCTTTAAGGCTCCCTTAAAATATATAAAATGTTGTTTAAACTCACATACAAAATCATATCAAGTCACAGGCATTGGAACTGAAAAATGGGAATTTGTAAACTTTTTTAGGCTTACCTGCAAGCTCTCAAAATATCTATGAGAAGAGCAAAACGCCTATGATTTTGACTGAGAAATTTATTTTTGAAAGTTATGAAAAAGGTTGTTATTAGAAAACTGATTTTCTTGTAGTAGCCTCATGTGCCTGGGGAAAACTCTGGTTTCTCAGACCCTCGGATTATTCTGGCAATGAACATTTTCCACCCAGGGACACAGGGCTGATGAATCCAGCTGAGCAGTTGTGGTTTTGCTCAGCTGCCAGCTTCAGCCCAGGAAAGCTGTTCTTCCCTGGTTCCATTCTAATCCATTCTGGACAAGCTGCAGAGAGGGGAGAGCAACTTATGGAGAAACTGCAGGCTGATCTCCTAGCAAATTGTAACTTTAATAACTAAAAATGGAAATGAGAGAGGAGGGAAGGTGGGAGAAGATTCTATGCATCTCTTGTCTATCAGGCTGGGATTTGGGGCTGCCGTGCATCCCCCAGCAGCACTGCAGGCACCACTTATCTTCCTGCCAGGGGGCATGGCATGGTTTTGTCTGTGTATTGATAGCTATATTTCTAGCAGGAAATGCTGAAATTCTCATAACTTCTTATGAAGAGAAAAACAGTCCATGGCTCAATTTTCCCTGCCCTGCCCATCCCAATCTAAAGTTCTCAAACTTATGTGCAAAACATCACAGCCTCATGGAGATTTGCAGGCACAAGTTTTCTGAAGTAAAGAGAAAGCCTTTTGAAAACTGCATTTCTAATCCATTTTTCTTCAGCGTAATGTCTGCTTTAATAATGACTGTTCTCTCATCAATTTTCATCTATGGAGAACTGAAGTCGATAAATGTATATTGATCTCTATTAACTACCAACTGGCTACAAGTTGCCACCACAATTTGAGTAGAAATGGTTTTTAAAGACTAAACTACGTGGACTTTACTTTGTTGAAAAGCAGTGGTAGCCTCTGTTCCAGCTGTTCTTGTCCATAAGAACTACTGTACTCTCTGGTAGCATTGGTATGGGTAAGATTCACTTGAAATTTCCTTTCTCATTTGTGTTCAGGTAAATTGCACATAGTTAATGGTGGCTGATACTTTGATGCTTCAGAAACTAAATTAGAAGCTAAAATCTCAAATTTTCCATATCTATTTTAAGTGATTGAAATGGCAAGGACAAAAATTGTCCTTTTCTGTGGACAGTGGTTGCACCAAATAATTAACAGAATTTTTGCTTCTTAGTTTATTGGGGACATCTAAAAATGTTTTTTAGATATAGTGGCACAGAAATAATGGATATGACAGATGAAACCCCACCAAATCATTAAATACCTCTGTCTCAGACAAAACTGCAATCAATGCTAAAGGACAATTCTGAGTTTGTGTCTCTGTTTCATATCTGATTGCAAAGACTGCGTAGAGGTGTTCTGTCAAGCACTGAGTTGTGGTGGGGTCTGAGACTTAAGAGGCTAAGGAACAATGGGAAAACATAATGTAACTGCACTGGCAACATAAACAATGGAATTAAGTGGACCCTCAGCAATTTTGCCAACAGCACCAGCCTGTGTGGTGTGGTTGACAGGCTGGAGGGAAGGGCGGACATCCAGAGGGACCTTGTCAGGTTTGAGATCTGGGTCTGTGCAGACCTCATGAAGTCCAACAGGGTCAAGCGCAAGGTCTTGTGCCTGGGCTGGGGCAATCCCAAGCACAAGTACAGGCTGGGTGGTGAATGGATTAAGAGCAGCTCTGAGGAGAAAGACTTGGGGGTATTGGTTAACAAGAAGCTGGACACGTCTCAACGCTGTGCACTGTGCAATTGTATCCTGGGATGCTTCAAAAGCAGACTGGCCGGCAGGGTGAAGGGGTGACTCTGTTCCTCTACCCTGCTCTGGGGAGACCCCATCTGAAGGGCTGCATCCAGCTTGGGGGGTTCCAAGCATAAGAAGGGTGTGGACCTGCTGGAATGAGTCCAGAGAACCATGAAGATGATAAAAAGGTTAGAGAACCTCTCCTATGGAGACAGGCTGAGTGAGATAAAGTTGCTCTGATTGGAGAAGAGAAGGCTCTGGAGAGACCTTATAGCAGCTTTCCAGCACCTAAAGGGGGCTTTTCAAAAGGGCCTGGACTGATAGGGCAAAGGGGAATGGCCTCAAACTGAAACTGGGCAGAGTTGGATTTGCTATCTGTGGTGGTGTCCTGCTTGCACCTGGCAGCGCTGGCCCACGGGCTAGCTCAATGTCCACACCGCAGCTCACGCGCTCTGGGTCGGGGCAGCTAGTCTCACTAGCCGCCTCCTTCCCGTGGGTACTTGGTTCCCCACACCCAGCATAGGACAAGATGTTCTTGGCAACTATGGCGATGGCAAGAAGGAGGACTCTCTGAGCAGGGTAAAAGGCTTTATTATGGGGGAGACCTGAAGCTCCAAGCCTGATCACTGCTGCTTAGGAGAGCCCTGAACAAAGCTTGAACATGAGCTTATAAATGGGGGAGGAGCAAAGGGTGGTAATAGGCAACAACCAATCAGAATCACATGGGGTGGAACTGGGTGTGTAACCGTGGAACAGGGGAACCAGTCACAGACGGGGAGTAGGGGATTTCCCAGGCACCAGCCTATCACTCGACGCCCTCCCTGGAGCTTTCCAGAATCCAGGGAAGGGTCCTGGAATGATAGACAGGGCACCCAAGGAGAGAGAGAGAGAGAGGGGGAGAGAGGGAGAGAGAGAGAGGATTGACAGGAACAGGTGTGGGGTAAGGTGATTGACAGATAACAGGATGTTTATATAACATTCATAGGGGAAAAACCATTGGGAGGAACAGGGATACAAGGAACAAACCATGACATAGAACGTCTTATAAAAATACAAAACTGCTTACATAAAACACTTAAGAACTTGACAAAACAACTCTCGCACCACCAGGGCTATTAGGAAAATGTCTTTACTGTGTGGGTGGTGAAGACTGGAACAGGTTGCCTAGAGAAGCCGTGGAGGCCCCTTCCCTGAAAGTGTTGAAGGCCAGGCTGGATTGGGCTCTGAGCAACCGGTCGAGTGGTTGGCACACCTGCCTTTGGCTGGGGTTGGAACTAGATGATCTTCAAGTTTCCTTCCAACACAAACCGCTCTATGATTTTATAATTTTTAGTTAAAGTCTTTTATATACTCTGTGAAGCAACTGATTGTGATATAATGTAACTTAGTAAATACTGTAAGACAGAGATAGGTGTTGGTAGTTTCCTGTATATCAGCACTATATTTAGGGGGATAATCTGTGTTCAATAGAGATTACAATTCGTATATTCATATATTCATAATGACTTGCCTAAACATGTTATTGAGAGTGTTTTTCCATAATTAAGAAGTCTACAAGTCGCTGCTTTTTCTAATGGCATATTCCAGTAGAAAGCACTTTTCTGCCTAGAATGAAACCCATACCTAGGAGCTAACCACAGTTTCAAATAACAGAGGAGTTTCAATACGTTACGGAGTCCTGCATATTGGCTAGCTGCCTCTCAATTAAAAGATTTATGATATACATAAAACAGATGAAAACTGGAACCACCAGCTGTAAACTATTAATGCAGGGGTGGTTGACTTGTGCAATCAGGTAAGGTCAGTGCTATGGACTGTCAGGAGAGAATAGATTCCATATCATTCAGATCAATGTGCTTCAGTACATTCTCTTAAAACATCCCAATTTCCAGGCAGCCTGTAGACTCTAACCATTTCCTGAAGCAATTAACCAAGTATAATGCAAAGCAAAAGAGAGATGAAAACTGAAGTGAACTATTGACTGTAAAACATGGAGTAAATCTTGTGTCACTTCTTGCTTAGTCATAGCTAAGTGATGTTAATCATCTACTCTTTGTTGCATTGTCAGGTGAATAGCTGAGATTTTAGGTGATTTATATGCCTGTTGTTCATTTTGCAATGCAAATGCCTGGAAGTGTATGTGCTCTGCTGCCAAATGTCAGATGGGAAGAGGTAACCTGCAGCTTTTTGTGCTCTGGGAGTGCCTTGTGCTCCTCTTGAGTCATCCCCACAGAAGGTATGACCTTTTTCTAATTTGTTCATAAACAACTGGCTGTGTAAGTACCAGTATGCTGTTAGAATATCTAATCTTTCCAAGTCCTGCACCATAACCCATTGTACTGTAAATACATCCAGTAATATATGACCAGGCTCAGGGGTCATGAATCTGGTGGTATTGGCATTGGAATTTACAGACAGGCAACTGAGCATAAGCATTTTAAACAGCTAAATTCAAATGTGTTTATTTTGGAAGAAATAGATCTAAAAGAAGAGTAAAAGTAGTCTAAAAAGTAGACCATGACTCTTGTGTGGACAGACTGGATAATAGATAATGCTCTTGAAAAGGAAGAAAACATTTCAGTCCTTCCATTTTTCTTACACAAGCACTGTTGGGCCACATTTTTCCCTCTCTGACTCTTCTAAGGGCAGCAAGTAACCTAAAAGGTCATCTTTCTGTTTCAGAAGTATCTCTAGCACAGCTTAAAGCAAAGCTTGGCTGGAAATGTAGATGTTTTATAAATGTTTAGGAACTGCTGTTAATGTTGTTAGATGCTAAGTTCAGACTTTATGCAAGTAAAAGGAGCTTGGCCTTCATCCTGCCACAGGATAGGAAATCCCTGTAGCTGCTGGGTGCGTCTCACACTGCAACTATCTGGTGCCACAGAAATGGTTTTAAAATTATTTATTTTCACCAAGAAGCTAAAAATCTCTGTGATATTAAAAAAAAAAAAGGAAAATTTTAATCTGTCTTTACCCTTTTGGTGTTTCTCCTTGAAGTACCTTTATGTCTTGAACTTCTCTAAAACTCAGGTCCTCTCTCAATATCTTTAATGTTGAGTCAGTTATTTCTGAGTACCTCAGGACAAAATCTGTGGATAAGAATGATGCCAAGAAATACATATCTGTTTCTTACCATGTCCTAGCATTGTGCTCTCTTCAAGCTTAGAATAATCTAATGCTTCCCTAGGGACAGCAGTTTATGTAACTTTTTGCAGAAGGGAAAGCTGTATGTGCCTCAGTTATCTGGTTCAGTATAGCACTTTGCAATATGTTGTCTTTCAAGAGAAGAATAATACATTTTGGCAGTTACTCTAATGGGGGAGTGCTGAGCCACTGTTGGATAGAGCAATGTGTTTTCTCTCAGAGTACTGTTGTCTTTTGTTATTATTTACTTTTTGGTTTGCATTAAGTTATTTGCTAATGACACTAAACTCCTTGTTCATTTTGGATGGCTATTTGACTAATCTGCTTTATCTGATAAGACGTTGTGCTATGAAATGGCCTCAAGCTGTGCCATGGGAGGGTTAGATATCAGGGAGAAATTATTAAAGGAAAATGTTGCCAAGTATTGGAATGGGCTGCCCAGGAAAGTGGTGGAGTCACCATCCCTGGAAGTGTTCAAGAAATGGCTGGACATGGCACTCAGTGCTATGGTTTAGTGGAAAAGGTGGTGTTTGGTTTGGCTTAGTGATATTTGAGATCTTTTCCAACCTTAATAATTCTGAGACTCTATGAAGTTTGAAATATGTTGCTGTCAAACTATGTTGATGCCCAGAATACAAGATGTGCTCTAAATATCACCCTTTTAGTGTTCAAGTAGAAAATATATGACCACGTAATTTTTGAAAAAAGCATATGCATATCCTAACATGCAGCCTGCAAATCTCTATGCTTTTATGAAGATTCTTGACAAATTTCAGCTTCCCCTTCTGGATTTTAATTTCTTTTCAAGCCACCAGTATATGCAGACCTCTAACTCTACTGTATTGAGGGTGTCAGTAACTTGAGAAGCGTAATTTCCTGGACATCTGCTGTACAGTCCTCTAAATATTTTCAAATCTTTTTTCCCTTTCCCAAAGCTTTGTCTAGCCTTTTTTGTTAATATGTAGGAGTTTTTCTATGTTCTTAAATGTTTTATAAGCCTGTTTAATCAGTCTGTTGTACAGCAGTGTAAAAGTCACTTGAATGATATGTTCTCCAATAGTCATAGCTTGGCTCAACACTAACAGGGTAAACAGGTCCATAGATCTTTCTACATCACCACCTGTTTATTCTTTTCTCAGACCTGACTTATGGGATAAACTTTATTTATTTCCCTATATCTGAGCAGCAGTGCCATGTACCTTTACTTGGTTAACAAGTCTGTGTGACTGCAGAACTCTTCAGTCATGCTTTGATTATATTTATTGTCAAACTTTTCACTTCACATTAGGTTTTCATGCACATTAAAGGTGAATCTAGAGACCATTGAGGTAAATCTGAGGCTTTGCACTGACTTCAGTGAGCCTCATTTCTGTCTCAATGGTATCACCCAAACTTTCATATGACATATGTTAAGTTGGACATACTGTTATCTGTTAAGTAACTTAATATTAAACTTTATTATTTGAAGCATGTCAGTCTGACATGTGGTGAATATGATGTCCAAACTACAGAATCTTTTATTAAGTTGGCTCTTGCTATTCAGAGTGGCTGATCCTTGCCCTTCAGAAAAGCTCTCTTAAGCTTTTAAATGGGTTCTAATTCTCCATGCATCTTCTTGCACCATAGAAATATATTTTAGGAAAGTATGCTTTCTTCACCATTGACTGCTGGGATTAAATGCAGTAACATTAACCCATCATTATGCATTTCAAAACCTGCCAAATTCATCTACCATCTGAAAGGAGACTTTCCCCAGTTCATATATATATAGAAGGAGTTCGTATTTGTTCTCTGAGTAATTTCTTCTGAAATTCATTCCCTGCTATGTGCAAAGGTTGTGTTAGGTTTCTGCACATGGTTTCAGATTTATGGCTGCAGTGGTATTGCTAATCACAGGAGACAAGTCTGAGATGGAAAAAGGAGTTAAGAATTGTTGGCAGTTCTCTGAGAAGCTATATTAAATCTTCAGATATTAATCATTTCAATGAAGAGATAGAATATGAAGTGCTATAAGAAAAAGGTTAGCTAAAAAAAAAAATCCAAGTGTAATAAGAGAGGATGTGGAGACTTGGTTAAGTTACTGAGGATGAATTTTAAAGAATTAAATAGGAACAAAAGAAAAAGTCCAGAAATTTTAATACATATGATGATAAACAAAACAAGACCATGCAATATAAATATATATATTATATAAGTACAACAACAGGGAAAAAACTATTCCACTCAGTGAAGAGAGAAAGTTGTGGACAGATGAAAAATAAAATATGGAAATATTTAAATCTTTTTTAGCCCCATTTTTCAGATCATCACTTGACCAACTGCTATTTAGACAGGCAATAACTGGATGAAAGCTCACGTTAGACCAGTTGAAAGACAGATGGGAGAACACTTAAGGCAGTTGAACAAATTATCTGGATCATAACACCTGTGCCAGGATATTGTAAAAGAAAAAAAATAAAAACCAAAAACTTGGCTGAATCAATCACAAGTCATTATTAATCTTTGGGTACTTGTGGAGGATAAATGAAATTCTGAAGGAATGAGAACTTGGTACCTATTTTTACCTTATTAGGAATAAAAGTATTTTATTCTTTATTCTGGAAAAGAGAAAAACAAGTCTCTCCAAATATTCATTTTTGTTCTCTCTGGATAGGACAAAAAAAATGGGCTTCCAGCATAGAAGGCAAGTTTGGATCAGACAGTAAAACTTAAAAAACAAAAAAACAAAAAACCAAAAAAACACCACCCCTAAATCCTTCTAATGTTAAAGGGGTACATATTCATGGAAACAGGTCATTTAGAGAGTTTTGAGGGCATACTTGTGGTGCCTTGTTAAAATTAGATTAGGCAAGCATCTGCCAGGAACAGTGTAGACACATTTGACCCTGTTTATAGGGAAGAAATGGATTGTAATGTCTCTCAAGGATCTTTTCGGGTTAGATACCTACTTTCTTATTATGTCATTATTGAAAATATCTATTTTGAGTGTCCCAGCCTCTCATTGTGTCCCCTCTCTTTTTGGTTTGCAACATGGTTCTTTTGTGTGGCTGCCTGTTATTTCGCTAAATTTATGATTCTTAAAGCATTCACTTGGATTTTTTGCAGCACCTGCTAATAAGGATTTAAATTTGTTGGCACCTAGATGCCTGTTACAAACCTTTTTCTAATACTAAAAATTGAATCATTAGAAGTTTTGTTGGTTTTTTTTTTTTTTTTTTTAATACAAAAAAGTGAAACTACTAAACAAAAAAGTCAAACTGAAAACTTACTGCAAAATAATAGCATTTTTTTTTAGGGGGATGGGGAAGTAAAGGGAGTATTTCAGTTTTGCTTGATGCTGGATAGCAATTTAGAGAGTTTTACCCAGCATGATAACATAGTGTTTTGTGTTTAGCTTCATTTAAAATAGAAAAGTCCTAAAAATGGCCAGGGCACAGGGTAATTCCAGCTTGTATTTCATTGATAAAAGTAGGACCAGCCTGAAATTTTTTCAGTGCTGGCTTTAATTAACTTTGAGTTAGTCTTACACAAGCAACACTTAAAGGATCCATACCATGCAGTTCAGGCAATATATTTTAGCTAAGCCAAAAGTGTGAAAAAATAGTCACCATCCCTGGAGGTATTTAAAAGATGTGTAGATGTGGCACTTGGGGACATGGTTTAGTGGTGGGCTTGACAGTGCTGGGTTAATGGCTGGACTCAATCTTAAAGGTCTTCTCCCAACGAAGCAATTTTGTGACTCCATGATTAAGGGCTATGACTCTATATGTGAGAGCTTCTTTTTCTTCTTTGGTTTATCTTCTATCTCAGCAGCACCTAACTAAAACTGAAAAACAATGTCATAAAAATATCCTTATACATCTGAAAACTCAGCTGTAATTACACTGTATTATCATCCAAAAGATAAAAATTAAATAAGGGTTTTTGTACAAGTTTGGTAGTGTCATTCTGTTTTTATTCAGAGGTTGAACCAACCTTCCTTCCTTCCTTCCTTCCTTCCTTCCTTCCTTCCTTCCTTCCTTCCTTCCTTCCTTCCTTCCTTCCTTCCTTCCTTCCTTCCTTCCTTCCTTCCTTCCTTCCTTCCTTCCTTCCTTCCTTCCTTCCTTCCTTCCTTCCTTCCTTCCTTCCTTCCTTCCTTCCTTCCTTCCTTCCTTCCTTCCTTCCTTCCTTCCTTCCTTCCTTCCTTCCTTCCTTCCTTCCTTCCTTCCTTCCTTCCTTCCTTCCTTCCTTCCTTCCTTCCTTCCTTCCTTCCTTCCTTCCTTCCTTCCTTCCTTCCTATCCTTCCTTCCTTCCTTCCTTCCTTCCTTCCTATCCTTCCTTCCGTTCCTTCCTTCCTTCCTTCCTTCCTTCCTTCCTTCCTTCCTTCGTCCTTCCGTTCCTTCCTTCCTTTCCTTCCTGTCCTTCCTTCCTTCCTTCCTTCCGTCCTTCCTCCTTCTTCCTCTCTGTCCTTCCTTCCTTCCTTCCTTCTATGCCTTCTGCTCTGTCCTTCCTTGTCCTTCCTTCCTTCCTCCTTCCTTGCTGTCCTTCCTTCCTTCCTTCCTGTCCTTCCTTCCTTGTTCCTTCCTTCCTGTCCTTCCATCCTTCCTTCCTTCCTTCCTTCCTCCTCCTTCCTTCCTTCATTCCTTCCCTTCCTTCCTTCCTTCCTTTCCTTGCTTCCCTTCCTTCCTTTTCCTTCACTCCTTTTCCTTCCCTTCCTTCCTTTTCCTGCCCTTCTCTCCTTTTCCTTCCTTCCGGCCTTGTCCTTGCTTCCTGTCCTGTGCGTCTCCTTCCTTCCTTCCTTCCTTCCTTCCTTCCTTCCTTCCTTCCTTCCTTCCTTCCTTCCTTCCTTCCTTCCTCTCCTCACTGCAAACATATTTAATATAACATGGGGGTGATCAAAGCAGCATAAGTTTAGATAATGCATTTCCTTGCCAGCAATTTATAGCAAAGCAGATGTGTATGCAAATTACACCTATCTTAATTCCAGAGATCACTATCTCAGTCAATTACTTTAAAATAACTTGTATCTTTGAAACATAAAATGTGATGAAGAAGCTTTAATCTTGGATAAGGAAGGTGTCAGTAACTACCCAACCAAGGGCAGGACTAAAACATATGGTCACATTTTCCCAGCTTTCATTGACCTCATGGGAGCTCTCAGTAAAAAATCAATGACGGGGTCTTCGATGTATAAGAGTAAGAACTGTGTGAATGTGTGTTAGAGGTAATAAGACGTGTCTTGTATTACAGATGATTTGCTTTTTGGGCAATTATATCCTAAAGAGTATGACAACCAATGTTTTCTCTACCTGAAGAAGGAAGCAGTGACATTTTAAATGCAAATGCATCCAGATCCCCCACCCCTTCCCCCCATGCTTCTACATGGAAAAGCACAGAGACCGAAGCACTGAAATTCACATTTTTTTCATATAATTAATATTCCCCTTGCTTTTTCTCACTTATGTAAATTTCATTGCAGAGCTGTCTGTGTAGAAGCCTGTTGTATTCTCGTACTCCTGCCTTCCTCAAAAGTTAGAGCAACCTCCATTAATCCCAAGACCAGTCTCTCCTAAAGAGACCTGTCAGAAAAGGCACTCAGCAGCCTTGAAAAATAACTGTCAAGACTTTGATTTCACAGAGTGGAATAATTTGTGGCTTTAGCCTTTCTTTCAGCAAGACCTATTACCTGAGCCCTTCTGTCCACAGTTGTTAAATGCATATTTTTAACCCATGATTCGTCAGATGGCAGATTATGTGGTAGCACTAGCTACTTTCAGAGATTCCATAAATGCTTGCAGTCTTGCAGTAACTTTTGTCCGCTCTCCTTGAGGGACAGAGGCGGTTTGCAACTAGCAGCATTGGTTGAGAAGGGATACTAGAGTATTCCCAGCAAAACACCTTTTCACACAGTGGGCAGGAAGAATTCAGTAACCACAGCAGATTTGCTGTGGGAGCAGCTGTATTTGTGTAAGAGTAAGTCTCCTTGCATATATACCTTATATTCAGGCTGCTTGTGTAATGCAGATGCATTATGAGCCTGATATTTTCTTTCTTTTTTCTAAATTCTTTTTAAGTCACTAATTTCTAGGTCCCTTAAATTTGGTGCCTTCTTTTTTTCCCGTCTCATTCCTTTCTTTGTTATAATTACAGCTGGTTCAACAACAAAATATTTAATGTCTTTCCTTTCTGCTGGACATTGAAAAAATTGATTTAACACGTGCCTTGTTGTATTTCTTTTCTTGTTCAGGGTTTATTGGAAGGCAGACTGGTAGCTGATACATGCATTTTTTCTGTTCTTCATGTATGAGACCCTGATAGGACACAAACAACAGCTACTCTGTTTTGTTCTACAGAACAAAAGAATGTTGCCAAGATATATTCCACTTATATCTCTGAGTACAATAACCTTCCTCAAGCATTTCTATATATCGGCATGATGCTCTGAGTAGGAAGCATTTCCCCACTCAATTCTTCATACTTCTCTTTTCATTTCCTGGACTTCATTTGCAAACAGTTGGACAAGAACATTCTCCCCATACCTGGAATATTATTGTTACACAGCTACTCTTAAATCCCGCCGAGTTCTGATGAAAAAGAGACATATTTAGAAGCACAGTCTGCTGTCCAAAGAGGGTCTTTTCATTGATATGTCATCAGCCACTGTTTCAACAAGAGACAGAAAGGCTCCCAGGAAAAGTTTTTTTAATAGGAAAAATGCTATCCTGATAGAAGACACTTTTGAACACTACAAATACAGTGCCCAGCGATTTACACATGGCATCTCCCTTGAAGAGGATATGAGTAGAATTGCTCCTCTATAGCACTAAGCAAAGCAGTTAAAAGAGCAGTTTCAGTTTTCTGTGCTATGTATGCATCCTTTTAGCATACCTGTACCTTTGCTGTTTATTTTCAACTTTTTCCCCCTCATTCTATTGTTTTCCAGTGAATTTATGCATGTACTCACGTGTTACCATAATGTCTTTGTCTGCTTTGTTCTCACATCATGCATGTTTGAAACAAGTTAAATGTAAAAGGAAAGAGAAAACCTCTGTGGCAGGTTTTCCCTTCATGTTATTTTGGAAGAGTTCATTGCTTTGCTAATGGGGAACACGTGGCACAGGGTAATTGCTAAAAAATATTCCTTGCAGACATCTGTCCTCCTTTATTGTTGAACACTCAATATTCTGCTCACAGTAAGGATGTAATTCACTCTGGGCAATAAGACACCAAGCTGAATGCCACACTAATTGCAACAAACCCCTGCAGTGTCTAGCCATGGAGGTCTATGAATAGAGACCAGTCCATAAACCACCATGCTCTGGTGTGGGTCCTGGTAGTAATGTGTTCAGCTGACAAAGATCAACTGTGAAGTGAATTTGTAAGGGACAGACGGGTCCCAGAAACTCCGATTTCATTCTAACAGGACTGATTTACTTAGGCTGTGTATGGCATATATGTATAGAGTGGATAATGTGTGTATTAAGGATATGAATATAATATTGCTTTACAGAACTGGAAAATGTCCATCTTCTCCCAGAAAGCAGTCTTGTACTATCAATGAAGCCAGATCATAGTTATTCCACATGGCCTTAAAATTTATAAGTAGAAGCAGAATGGTTCACAAAACCTACTAGCAACTAAGCTAAGAAGACCTGGTTTTCTTTTCAAACATTTAGATGAAGATACTGAAAAAAAAAAAAATTATAAAAAGACCTCTTGAAACTCCTTTTTAAAGTGAAGGGGTAATATAATTCTGAACTACCTAAGGGTGTTTTGTGACTTGTTTAGTGCTTTCATTGCACAGTCAAGGTTCTCCTATAAAAGGCACTGCTATACTCAGCTGCTGAGTATTGCTATTATCAATGAAGGACTATAATGGTTCTAAATTTACAGTTATAGTTCAATATAGAGTTTAAGCTCTTTGCTGGGGTTACAGCCATGAGGGTCTGCACGTAAGCAGTCCCTGTCAATTACTGACACTGACATATATGAGATGGTACCTGCTCATGTCTCATTATTTTGATTTGAAGACACTATACCATAAACATTCAGAATGCTAAAACCCCAAGAGAAGATGAACATGCTGATAACATGAGCATAAAGCTGTCAAAGGCAGATAACCTTGAGTATGGCTCCAAGAGGGACTTTTGCGAAACCACAAACTGAACATACCCTTTGAAAACTGTAAGATATATTGTAGCCTAAATCTTAAGCACACACATCCTAGCAAAAAAACTCCACCACCCTATGGAAAGGTTAAAAATAGCATTTCCTATTGTGCTTTTTTATGCTATATATTTAGAATAGCCATCATTTGAAAAAGTGAAGGGTAACTTATGCCAGCATTTAAGGCTAGCTAGAAATGTGGGGGCAGCATTAAGAATTTTTGTTAGTTTGTAATGCCATGAAGTATTTATTAGGCCACATATGTTCATTGCTTCTTTGGTCTTAACTCCAATGTACACAGTCCCTGATGGTGGTTTGTTGTACGCAATTCCTTTAGGCTGTAGAGATGTGAGTGGGTCTCTACAGAGGGAAACACAGGCAGCTGGCAGGCAGTGATGGCACAGTGCTCAGGACGGAACAAGAGCAGCAGGATGGGGACACAAGCACCAGGGCTGCTACCATCCTGTCCAGCATGGTGGCCCCATTGCGCTCCTTGGTGAGGAGAAGGTTGTGCTCAGGGAAAGTCTGCCTGGGGGGTGTAATTCTGTAAGCAATGCCTGCCCTGGAAGGGTCAAACAACCTCCCACTTAGCACAAGTTGAGGGATATCTCAGGGTTTCTTCCAGCTGTATTTTCTGCAGATCTACTCTAGAGAAGCTCATATGGATTTGGAAGATTACCCACATAAATCTTGAAAATGCGATTCATTCTGACAGGGTGTCACCAGTGTTCTTGCAAATACCTTCAAGTCAAACTTTTACTTAAGGTGGGACTAAAATGACCCTCCTATGTGCTTATGAGAAACACTTTGTTTGATAGGGGTTAATGCACATGAAACGCAAAACATAGTGCAAGGATACTGCAAACTGCTTCTCCTGGGGAAGCAGTTAATGAATCCATGTTTAGTGGTTCAATGCTTTTTTTGTTGCATCAAGCTCTTGTGCAAAGAGATACCTGCCCTTCCATCCTCTAATTTATTAGAGGAGAAGAAAAATTATTTGAATAACACAGATACCATTCCTTAGTAAAGTTCAGACATGCTGTTAACTCACTCATACCCTCTGAAATAAGCATATGTATTTGAGAATCTATTTTTCCCCATAAAAGAAACATTTTTGGTTTTATTTTTGGAATTCACACTTTGAATTTTTGAACAAAATATAAATAAGCCCTAGTGCAGCACATGCTCACAGCAAGAACAAAATGCTGTCACAAAAGTGATTTACCACACAGGAGCCTGCTGTTACCATTTCTTTGCTCTGCAGGCCCATGTTGCTGAAGAAAACGTGAGTCAAGCCTAGCTCTGCTATCAGAAAATAGATGGTTGAATTATTTAACATATGAGAGACCAAAGTGATATGAACACAAAAGGCCAGCAAGTTTCTAGTCTCCAGAGATATTTGTAAATCCTGTATCCATGAAAGTGATATACTGTTTATCTAGGTCAGGCTGCCAAATGTAATACATATTTATATATCTTCCATTCCAGGCTAAGCATCATGTCAAAAATGTCATCAGGAAGTATGAACAAACACATAGTGATAGTACCCATTAGCTTTGTGGTTACATTCAGCTTTTCTCTCAAGGAAGTCCATTTTCCATATTTACTAACTGGTAACTGGTGGGTGATTTCTCCCAGTCCTTATCTCCACCCACGAGTGTTTCTTTCTGTTTTCTCTCCCCTGTCCAGCTGGGGAGGGGTGTGACAGAGTGGCTTTGCTGGGTACCTGGCATCCAGCCAGGGTGAGCCCACCACAATATTTTATTAAAATCAATGTCTGTAAAGAGGGAAAACTGTGGGATTTTTTTCCCTGAGGTCAGGCCAGGGACAGACAGAAACAGTCCTGCCAAGAGATGAAGTGCCCTACTCCCTAAGGAAACTAAGCGTGTGATTTTGTGCTGATTTTTACAACCTTGTCTGTCCCTCTTCTCAGGGTACAATTTGTTCACTCTACAACCTTCTTTTTCCCCATAAGGGTGAAGATAGTAAACAGCTGTGAAATGGCTAAAAACTGTCTGTTGTAGAGTAAATAAGGCATGCCAGTGTGATGACAACCCCCTGAAGTTTGGCTGCAGAGGGTTTCAAGCCCTTCAAGGCCTTCATACCAGGAGTGCCTTCACATCTAACAGCAGTGAAGCAGCTTCCTCTTTCCTCTCATACCTCGTTATCTGCAAGCATGGCCAACGTCCTAAGAGTCACTGAGTCACCAAATCACCTAGAAACAGGAAATGCTGAAAAGGAAGTAGAGAGTACTGTAAATAAGGAAAAAGACAAATTCTTCAGTGAGGGAATGCTGCTGCCCTGGAGGGACAGAGTGTCCAGGTCTCTGCCATAGAACTCCTGGTCATTGCTTGTCCATTGACTTTTCTCACATGGAAAGATCTCATGTTTTAGCAGTTGACTGAATACATTTAAGTTAAATGCTCAGATCTGCTGAGCACCCAAAAACTGCCACTGAAATTCTTGAAAAACATGCTTAGATAAACATTCAGACTCTGGAAAATATATAATTCTGTAAATAAGAGATTTATGCAGGTGTTGACATTTGCACCTTGGCTTCTTCTCACCCTGTAGTTATTAACTGTGTCATAGCAAATTACCACAGTGGTGCTGTCTATAAATCCTCCATTCTCCTATTCATTAAATTTTATAATCCTTGACTTTGCAACCTGAATGATTCTTCAGAAGAAATGTCTGTGTAGTCTTGGGTTTTTAGAAGGCAGACTAAAATAACAGAAATTTTCTCATGAGAAATTATCTGTTGACAGAATAACTGATAGCCGTGTCAGATTGTCATCACCTGTTTACCAGCAGTAAAGGAGAATGAAAAGTGCCCTTTCCAAGGTGCTTTATAAACCATGGCTGATAACAAGTTTGGGAAGTTAGAACTGTGTTCTGCATTTTGAAAAGAAAGATCCTTCGGTGGTTAGAGATCCTTCTTTGCTACATCTATCATGGTCTTTTCATCAGTCTTCTGAAGTCAGTCCTCTTTCTTAGCTGATCTCATGCTCACTAGCTTCTGGATCTTTAGCCACTACTTGTCCTAACGTAGTCCTTCAACTGTGTCCTTATGGCCCCTGGTTTTACATTAGGTGGTAGTCTTCTCCTTGCTGCCTGGGTGCCAGGGTTGGGAATGTTCAAGAGCATGTCCTGAAATTTTGGTCTTGTGAAAAAAAATCAATAAGGTTTTATAAGAAAAGCATGGCACTGCTATCTCTGGATATGTCCTGCCACTTGTAATTCTACTGTGGAAGCAGTGTTTGCCCACTTCCACTGAGCTGCCCCGTCTGTGTGGTCTCTGTAAGGATGGGACACCTGATATAGTAGCCAAAATCTTTGAGGAACACAATATATTTGGGGGGTCCTGTCCTAAATTTGTTTAAATATCAGTCTGTTCATTTCAGCTAAGAAACAGAGCCAGTCTGCCTTGCTTTCCTGTGCATCCTAATCTACTGCAGTACTGTAGGAAGAAAGCCCATGCAGCAAAGGGAAACATTCACTATCCTGTTTCAAAATAAGACTGGAAATTTCAAATTGTGCTAGACCATCCCAAAAGATCCCAAAAGTATAACTCCTGACATCTTTGCTTTAAACCTTTCTTGTGTTGTGCTGAATAAAGCAGCTGCCAAAGTGTTTGCAGTCTTGGTGTTGAACAGTGAACTCAGGCTGGGAAGGGGAGGATCATTTAATAGTGACACCACATAATTTGTTGTTACTGAAGTCCATATTTACCGTATTAATAAAGAGTTAGGCATTAACATTTTGTGTAAATGAGGATCATTTATTAAGTTAAAAAAAAAAAAAAGAAACTAAGGAAAACAGATTGCTCCAGAGGGCAAAGAAATATATCACTGCAAACATACATAATGAATGCAATTTATAAAACACTTTTAATTAAAAGTTTTTAACTTGAATTATATCATTTGATTGCAAAACTTGAGCATGTTTTATTAAGCTAAACTTCTCAGCTGATCTTTATACACCATTTAAGAGAAAATAACCATTATGTTTATAGCTGTCTCTTTGTCATTAAGAAATTTTTTATTTATAACTTACGAAGTAGTGTAAGCAAAGCATTTGGGGTTGTGCTCTTGTTCACCAGAATTTCCTCTGAATTAATTTCCATCTGTCTAGGCCTTTTAACAATGATAGTTACTCTTCTTTATAGGACTGGTGAATAATGCTTGTTCTTACATACTGCTTTTTAAAACAGACTTGAATAACTTTCCCTTAGCTTGGGAGCATGAATGCTTGTTGTCCTTCAAACATATGCTATACATTATCATCTACCTAAAGACACACATAAGAAGCATCTGCTGCAATGAGGAGTCATCTCTGGATGATTGTTTGCTTTGAGCATATCAATGAAGAAGGTTGTCTCAGCTCTGTCCCACAAAACCCCTGGTTTGCATAAGAACTTGCTGCACAGAACAAAGAAAAACTGCATTCCCAGCTTTTGGAAACATTGAACAATTTGAGAGGAAGTTTGGTACAAATGGTAAATACAAGTGCGTTTATAAATTATGGTTCTGACTGTGAGCCACAAGTGCCCACCTGAGATGAAGCCATGGACAGCTCTGGGAATGATCCATTCCCTCCTCCTTAATTTTAAGGTTCAGTGTCAAGAATGGAGGAAGTTCTGAAACTTGGAATAGGGGCTGGATGTCCAGTCAAGAAATCAACTTGATATTGCTTTGAGATATTAAGCCTTAACAGAAGGTACAAAAAATACTGTACTTCAGCAAAAGCTCATCTGGCTTTTTGGGGGTATGTGTGCTGCATATCCACCTCCTCTGGTTCTTTCTAGCTAGTAAAACCGACTCATTCAGCTAATTTTTGGATAAAGATGGTTTACCTTGCATTTAGTATGCCTGGGAATTGGTAGGTGAGACACAGAATTTGGGACTCAACTCATTTATTCTCATATTCTCTCCTCCTGATTCCAGGAGAATTTAGATTTTGAATTGTTCTCTGAACAGCCTAACTTTTGGAGGTGGATCTGTGAGATTTAGCTTTGAACAATCCTCTTGCCAGGCTTAATAGAATTTAACAGGATAGCCTACAGTGGCTTTGCAGTGAGATTTACTCAGGTGACTCATCTTCAAAAGCTGAAGAGCAGAGGGAACAAGTCTATCCTTGGAGTGCCATTCTGTACTCCCCAAAAAACCAAATACATCTATAGCACTTTTCTTTATGTGAATGAGCAGAATTTATCCTTCAAAAACCTTTAAAAATTACAAATAGATTAAACGAATGTTAAAATAAAGGTCTGGTTTCTGTTTAATGGAAAAATAAAAGGTGCTAGACCTTGCTAATGATTGCAAATACCTTCTCTATTGATGTAAAGTGGAAGTTGTATTTGGCCACAAGAAAATGAAGGGAGCTATATAAAGCAAAAAAGGAGAAGGCTCCTGAGAACCTTTCACTGGAGTTCGGGAGCCATAAAATCAATTGTCTAACCTCCAAATTAGAAGCCATCAGTGTAGATCCTCAGTTTGCTGTTTACCTTCCATGAAATGTTGAAGTTTGTAGCTTCTTTCTGAGATATTAAAGTCAGGATTTCTCCCCAAACCATCTTTTTCAGTTTTAGTTAAAAATGATAAGGTTTATTTCCAATCTGTTTCAGGACCTTTATCTTCCCCACAGACATAAACAGGTTTCAATTTGCCAGTTGGCCCTCTTGATTACCAGCAGTTCTGTTTGATTAATCTCACAGCTTGAAGAACTGGCATAAGAATAATTTGATTTCATTTAGTATTGCAAACGTTTCTTGCTTTTTTCTTCCACGTGGTTTTTCAGAGTCAGGGAGCATTTAATGCTCACTGATTTCCCACCTACATCATCATTTTGTACTTTCAAGTGTGCAAAGACCTACAGAGCTGTTTGGTCCCTTTATAGCACTGATAATAAACATGCTGCCCTTTGTAAGGCCATCATGTTCAAGTGCAGGATCCAACACCTTCTGAAGAAAGCTGCCAGCACTTGTCTTTGAATTGCTTTTCCTCTGCTCGAGAAAAATGCTGACATTGCCTTTTTGACTTTTGTAAGGAGGCCACAGTCTCAGCTGCAGCTGCTGTGAGGAGCAAATAAAGCATGAATGTACTCAGACACTGCAGACTGCTTATATACATTTTAAATCTTCTTTCAGGCCATTCCACTGAAGTTTTAGAGTGTTTTAGTTTTCAATTGACAACATTTGATGTGAGGAGAGCTTTTGGGGATACTTCAACCTTGTGCTTACTTGTCAAAGATACGTGTCTGGGTGTGTTTATGTCTTATCCTTCGTCCTACCGTGGTGCCCTGCATTCATTCAAGACATTGACTAGAGCACTGCTCCCAAACAGCAGGTATAGATCCTGGTACCAAAAGACCATTATAGGAATTGAAAATATTTTCATTAGTGCTTGGACATGATTTTGCTATCTTTCCCACAAAGAGATGATTTTTTTTCTCGCCTCCTGTTTTATTTCTTAAATCTCTGGCGTTTTCAGCGGCCAGGAGGTGGTGCTGACGCACTCCTCTCGGTCAGGAGCCCGTGATGCCTCTGAGCACGCAGGGGTGAGAGGCAAGTTTGATTTTGGCAGAAACGTACATGCCATTTGGTGATAGTATTTGGTTACAATTTTATGTCGGTTAAATTTCGTGTCACTGAAGCTAGCTGCTAATATTGTGCTGCTGTATTGACTCTGCTGTGAGGAGGAGCTGGACTCCTTGTCTTCTGCCCCTACTAAAACGCGTTGTACAACCTTCCAAGTACTCGGTTCCTTGTGTGCAGGGCACCAGTCTTAATATCTAGAAACTCCCTAAGAGAAGCATTAAAGATTAAACAACCAATAGATACTAACTGCAAGTGTGAAAACCTTATGCTGTAAATGCTACTGGTTCAGACGGATGTACCCAAGTTTGAATTGTAGTGCACGGGAAAGGTGGTGATATTTCCTTGGTGCCTCCCTGTGTTGGTGTGTTCCCACTGGACCTGGAAATTCTGTGCAACTCACTTCAATGGGTGGAGGCAGACAGTGTTTCAAGTCCATAAAACCTGGGTCAGCATGATCTTTTACCCACCTACAATCATCCAAACAATCTGTGTTACAGACTTGACCTCCCAGAGTTAGAGCCATTTTCTCTGTCAGTCTCACATCTCCTCGGCCCTTGCTGGGCTGCTGCTTCAGGCCAGCTAGTCTGTCAGAGCTCCTTAGGTTGCTGCTGTGACTTCAGACAACATCTGCTTTACCTTGGACTTCTGTGTGGCCATCAGGTTTTTGAGGCTCTTCTTGTTTGTGTTCTGCACACTCAGCATGGTCCAGAGCATGAGGAAGTGATGGCAGAGGGGAAGTGATGTTGAAGAGCTAGTGATTGTCTGGTGTATCAGCTCTTTAGGTTCTCCTTAGTCTTTGACTAGACTCAGCTTGCATTTCTTGGTATATAGATAACTTGTTTCTCCCTCTGGTTTTCCTCCTGTGTTTTTGTTGTCTGACACACAATTCTTCATTTAAGTTTTCTCGTGAATCTTTTCCTTTAGGCAGAACTCATCTTTTGGTGGTTTCACAGGTCTGTTTCACACTCCTTTTCTGAGGCTTCTTGTCTGTATTCAAAATGGCATAATCTGTAACAAATGTACCATGTAAGTAAGTTAAGAATACATTGATCTTTACTCCTGTCTGTGACTGCTTGATAGACAAAGAGATATTCAGAAAGCCAATGTCATAAAATTCCTGTGAGCACAAAAACTAAACTCCTACTGTTAAGCCACCAGTATAAGAGACTTGACCTCATAAGGGCAGATAAATCTGCGTGTCACATAAATTCCCTCTCTGGACTCTAATGCTCAGATTCACTGCTTTTCAAGTACTTCAGAATTTCACATATGTATTTTTTTCTTTCACATAAAGGCCTTTCTCAGCATGGCACCATGATATTTACTCCCTCTCTCTGTTCCAAGTCTATACTATAGTTAACTGTAAATTCAGCCTGGCAAGTAAGTTTAACTTGTAGAAGAATTCATATACTTCAAGGAAATTTATGGCATTTTCAGAGGTTTGGTTCTCTTTCAAATGGCCTCATTTAAAATGCTGGACTCTAAGGCAGTCTTGAACAGTGAAACTCATAACCTTTCCTGTTTCTGTACAGATGGAAAGAAGCTGATGCTCTAATTATTTTCATTCAGAAATCTATGGAGAGATAAATACAGCAATGGAAATACCAAAGACCTGGCTGTACAACAATCTATATCAGTAAAGTTTTCCCGTAAGAAGGATTAAAAAACTGCATCCAGGATCAAGTAAAATGTGAGCACTTTATTGCTAAAGAGGAGAGGGAAAAAATCACTATGACTGATAATCTGCCGAAATCTAGAAGAATTCACAAAATCCTCTGAGCTTCTACTTCAATGCAAAGAGATGCATTTGAGGGTTTGGGTTTTTTTTTCCTTTTAAGAAAGTTTTACATTTTTAAACCAAATATTAGTTAGCTTAACCTGGTGGTTATTCCCCTGTCCCTCCCCCATCCCTATTTCTCCCATTGTAATAGAGATTTTAAAATTTTTTTGGATGGGATTTGGTTGAGTAAGTGCAAATAGCTTCATTCCTTTTGTATCTGACTCACTGATGAACTCAGATATCTCTAAAAAATTATTTCAGGAAATATTTCAATTAAAACAGGCTTTCTTGGCACAGTTCACCACCAGATCAAGTTTTCCAAGTCATCTTGTCAGGTTCTCTATAATCTTACCATGTAAGACTGCTGCGAGTTACTCTTCTGTAGCTCAGCATCACCCTAAAAGAGGTGTTTCTCATTAAGAAATGACAAAGCTTTCTATCCTTACCCTTTTGCTGGACTATGTTGTGACAGCCCTATGTCAAAAATATGCCTCAGATTCCTTAGGGTCAGGCTTTATCTTGAAGTATGACAGGAGCATGGAACAGGATCTCTCCAGAATGAGTAATTTATGCCATGGTTTACTTTCTGCTGAGAGACCAGAATAAATTAATGTAATTTACATTAGGAGAATATTTAGTTTTGCTACCAGGAAAAGATTTCTCTCTAGGGTAAATGCAACATGCATAGTCAGTGTCTTTTGTTGATGTCATGCAAGCAAATTGGATGTGTGGGGGCTCCAGAGACAGGGGACCGTGTGTGGTGCAAGGAGGGATAGGGTAGATCAAAAGTTTTCAGCCTGGTGCCTGCCTCTGGTTTGCTATTTTTTTTGTTAATTGATTAGGGGGCTAGGGTGACTCATTTTGGCGCAGTAGTGGTCTGTTCTGGGCCAAAGTCCTCTCAGCTTGCCCTTACCACATGGGTCCAGGACTGCTGTAGGGACAGAAGGAACATGCTGAGTAGGTGCAGCTCATCTTATGCTTTGATTAACTGGGCTTTCTTCACCTGAGAATGCCAGGAGAGGTGTAGGAGATGTCAAGCTCCCCTGTCCTCAGAGAAGGATGTTTAATGTCTCACTGGGGGATGTCCTACAGAACCCCCTTGGGCATCTTCTGGTTCTACATTTCTATGATTACACGACACAAAAAGCTAGAAAAAAATTAAAACTCCATAAATATATCACCTATGACCCTGGAAGCGGTAGTTCTGCAGAAGTGCTTTCCTGAATTTTTCATTCAAGGTGTATTGTGCTGTTCATTACAGTATGTCAGAGTGGCAGTAGCATTATTCTCTTATTTACAGTTCTTCCTTTCTTTTCAGCAGTGAAAATGAAAATCAATGCTATTAAAGAGAATAATGACAAACTCACCTCCTGCAAGGTCTGTGCTCTTATATTTTTTTTTTCTGAATTCTCATCTCTGAATGTACTTGTACAAATGCAATGAAAGAATGGAGGAAAACTCCAGGAAAGCACCACTGCAAAAGAGAGAAATACTGTGGTAGGCCACTGGATCTGCAAAAGGCTGAAAAACAATCCCGTGTCCTGCATCCCCCTCCACACCCCTGGCCTTTACAAAAGTGTGCTATGTGATTAGAAGTGTCAGGGAGGAAGAGTAAGAAAGATCAAATTAAGTGACATAGGAGACAATTGGAGCTAGTTACAATCAAACAGCATACAAACTTCAGTAACATCATTGTCTTTCAGTAATCTTTGCACCACACTGTGAAGACTAAGATCAAAGAGCTGTTAAAAACCCACCAAGGAAGTTCTCTACCAGGCAGGAGCCTGTGGTCTCTCAAAATTTATTAAGTTCAGAGCAGCACCTAACTCTGAACTGTGCCAGCAGGGCAGTATTTCATTGCACTTTCTGTGGAATTCTTAGCTAAAACCCTTTCAAGAATTTCCAGATTGTGAGCAGAGTTTGCAAGCAAAATATCTGGAAACCACTTTGGCTTTCAGAAGCGACAAGGCTGCAGCATGACTCTATATTCTCTGCAAGGGCCTTGTTCCTCTGTGCTGCATTGCTCAGTGAGTAACACTGACTGCTCACTTCTTCCAGAGTGTGAATTTTACTGCGAAATGAAGCAGCAGGGATAGAGGGCAATGTATTTATCCAGCATGATGCTTTTGCTCTAATGAGTGGGGCAGCCATACAGCATTTAGAGTTGCTGACTATAAAGGATGAAACAAGTCTCATTTGCATACTACTCTCAGGGAGAGTTTCATTAGTGATGTTCGCCCTCTTTGTACTACACCAGTCCCTATCTCTCAAGCAACCCCACTGGGCTGATGGGAAGTAATTTAGATGGGCTCAAAAGTGTTCAGTAAGATGAAAATTTTCAATGGATAATTACAAGGCAAATATTTCAGAGGTCTGACTGCTTGCTAATTAACATACTTTGACTAGATCTGCCTGCAGCCAGAGTATTGCCCATTAAGGAGCAACCTACCAAATTATGTAGTAAATACTGTGAGGTAACTTTATCCAAAGACAGGCTGTATATGTGTGATATAGCTTGAAGGTGCTCTATGTGTGATACGGCTTGAAGGTGCTATATTTTTTTCTGGATGAAAGGAAAGCTAAGCTAAGCTGAAATGAAGAAAGATGAAGTAGTAACTGTGAGTGTGACCTGGGACCCGAGTGCCGATCAGCTGAGAACATCAGGGGAGAGAGTGTTGGGTGTGGGCTGCACTTTGAAATTGAATACGGCAAGGAGCGCCTACAGCAAATGATGGTGCTGGCCCAGGAGCAGAGAGTGGTAGATTTTGACATGGTTCATGATCGCTACAGTAACAAAGCTGCACAGCTGGTTCCTGACCTGCTGCATTCATTCACAAAGTTAGGATATCCATGCTCACTAAAGGAAAGAAGAGCATATAAAGGATGTTTTTTGTTTGTGTGAGACAGAGAGAGAAAGAAAGAGTTTACTTAGTCTCTCTTGCTGATAAAAAAAATGTTGTTGGCCTCTCCATTGAAAGCACAGGGTCTACAATTATTGGTGCAATAATTTCATTGCAGCACATTCAGGTACCACTTGGTTATGCTCCTGATGTACAGAGGTTGCACACCTTGCAAGGGAATTGGCTGAGACTTTTAGAGTAAGCACTGCATCCTGTATCCTCAGCACATTTCATACATCCTGGCTGGTTTCCCCTGGGACAAAATATTTCTGTTTCAGCTGCATTACCCAAGAAATACACCTGCTCCTTTATGTAGTCAGCACCATCTCTACAGAAGGGTAAATAGCTGCACATTTACCTGATGCAGCAGATGTTAAACATGTTTGCAAAATGGCAGGTAACGATTGAAAATTAGCATTGCAAAATCCTCTGTAACTGTTATAAAGAAATAAAATAGGTGGCAAACAAAGCTTTATGCAGTTTTCTCCATTCATCTTCACTTGTTCTCTTATAAGTGTCCTGGATAGTCTGCACATGTACGAGTGTGTATGTACTTACGCGCTTTAAAACCCATTTGTTCTGAGCTCCTATACAACCACTCTGTGTTGGTGTGTTTGTACACATGCATTAGAGAAAAACATTCACAAGTATAGGGGTAGATTGATTATTTGCTTTGTGTATGAGTGTGTGGTATGTAAGGTTGCAAAGGAGGAAAATAGAATCATTTGCACAGTACTGTTGCTTTTGAAATATTACTGTCTTCAAAACGCTGCCAGATCTTCAATTTGATGGAAGACTTTGCTGAGGAGCAAGATGGGAGCCACCAACAGCTTAGTGGTATCTTGTCTCTATGAGAGGTGATATCTCCTGGGTTACAGTATCTGAGCTCAGCAGCCACTGGTAGTTGGAGAAAAAAGTATAACCTTGCCTTCTTCATAGCCTTATAAACTTGTCTCGCATGCAAGTGTGAGATCATACTAGCCTTATTCCCCCATCTCCCCACCACTAATGTTCTTCATGTGGGCAGTGCAATGATGTGCTTAAGGGCCTTAGCTCTAATTTCACTGGAGACAAGCTGTTATGTTTCCTTTTCATACAATAATTTCATATTACAGAGAATGTGAATCTATATCCATATAGTCTATATCTAAATCTATATCATCTATACCAATATGTACACTGTGTGTAAATTGATATGTACAGTATATGTATATATGTGATCTTTTAGGTATATGTTTATGTGCATAACTGAATCATTTTGTGAAGACTGTGCATGTATAAACAAATTTATAACTTTTTGTTTCTAAAACAAAAAGCTATAAATACAAAATTTATTTCTGTTCTATATTATCTGATGTTGGTTTGTACTAATATGGATCATTCCAGAGGATTTTAGAGGTATGTGTATTGGGATACATCATGAAAAGCTGCTTACCTTATATAATGCGTGATTGAATGCATGATTATATGTGTGTATGACATCATTCTGTATTGCAGTAGTATATAAACACTTCTAGAGTAACTTCCCCAGACATCAGTATAAGTTGTTCTCAGCAGCTGGAAGGTTGAAAGCTAAGGCACAGCATGTGCTGTTTATGCAACACTGCTACTATAGAAGAGAGACCTGATGTTTAAAATCAGGTGCTTCAGCAGCTGTGCTACCAGCCAGTAAGAGTGGCATTCCCTTGCTGCTCCCTTCAGCCACAGAAGACCATAACTGAATAGCATATGAATCCTTTGCTGTCTGAAGCATCCAGGCAGCAGACCCAGAGGTCCTTTCAAATCAGGAGTTTACAGTTCTTCCTAAGTCAGAAGAGATGTTGGTGCTCTTCTGCTTCACAAAGACAGGCAAAACCTAAAAATATCGTGCAAGGAATGATCCAGGAAGAAGATCAGCATAGCAGAGAAATAGGGACAAAAGAAGCTGCCTGTCTCATTAGTATATAGTAACACAAGTAATACAAAAATCATGAAGGCTTCACCTTTCTATACTGTGGCGTGTTACTGGCCATCTCACACATGATCCTACCTCAGCCCTTTCAGAAAATAAAAGGGTCATCTCTGCCATCTCTGCCCTCAGACCTGTGTGTGTATGTGTCTTGTCAGGGGATAGCACTGGCCACTCTACTCCCTTGTGTCTGATGAGGGGTGGGAAACCTCTTGGTCTAATAGATCTTATCTAATAGGTTATACTGTATTTTCCTTTGTCTTTTATAGCAAAAAATTATTTATGGCCAAATCCACCGAAGCAGGAGCTCTGTCTAACCTGCTGGAAAGGTGAGAGTAGTATTACATTGCTTGTGTGTTGAACGATGATCTGCCTGTTTAGGTATCTCACTGATGTCACTGGGAAATAGGTGAAAAATACTGCTTTTGTTTGGCTACATTATATGTGGTACATATGCAAAAGGTTGCAGGCTGTAGCATGCTGTAGAATCAGACCATTCTTTGTTTTTCAAAATATTTTCTGAGTTTGAAGTGTAAGGTGTGATGCTCTATCACTTGCATAAAATCTGCAAAGTATGGGTTTGTGAGTCATTTGTGTTTCAGCATGACTTAAAATCTTTCCTTGACCAACTGGTTGAATAATTGGTACCGTCCATTAGCTGAATTTAAATATGGGATGTTCAATAAAATATGAAATTCTGTAAGTACTGTGCTGGCTTGAAAGCAAAACCAGCAAGAGACTCCAAGTCAGAAAAAACAATTTAACAGGAGAAAAAAAGAGTAAAATAAAATAAATGCAATAGTACAAAAGATCACTGACAACATCAGAATACAACCTGACACCCTGTTAGTTAGGGTGGTGGTAGCAGTCCAGATGAAGTGGTCTTGTTGAAGCTCCTGTTGAAAGATTTGGTAGTTCTTGTCCTCTGGGAGTCCAGTGGGTAAGGCTACCAGTGCTGTCCCAAATCCCAGATTATATCCAGGTGGGAATGCTTGGCTCCTCCCCCTGGGCGGGAGCATCTCACAATGGGCTGATATCATTCTATGAGTCTTGCAATGGGTCCTTGATTGCCCATTAAACAGAGATAGCTCCTGGAGGGAGTTACCTATGAGTCATGCAGCAGGGCATTGATGGGCCATTAACAGAAGATAGTCTGGAGGGAGGGGGCAAGGGAAACACTGCCCAACCTAGTTTCAACAGCTCATGTAGATGGTGATAGAATACATACTTTGGGCACATCTTACATTGTAACCTAGGACAGTACCTTGCGCTCAGAGTGTGCAAGGACATAGTAGAGGAAGTACCTCTGATAAAAAAAGGCTGTGTTCTTAGATGAAAGTTTTCTCATTAATTCCTTTCCTGGTCTCTCACTATCCTCCTAAGGACTGGTCACTGTTGGATACAGGGCTCTTAAGCCTGTATGGTTATTTCTGTGTCAGTTTTGGTTATAATCTCTTGCAACGCACTGAGATAGTGACACTCTGCTCTCCCTACCCAGAGCATGGTTATGAAAGAGGGGGGAGCTGAGTCAGACTAAGCACAGAGTGGTCCCACATCTACTGACATGGCACAAAGCCACCTGTAGGGCCTAGAGAGAGACCACAGTGCTCAGGGACTCAGTCATACCACTGTCGAATAAATAACAATACATCAGACCCGAAGAGAAATGTATTTTCTAGATGCTCATCTTAAAGCTGGCAGAAAACCCTGTTCTTTCCTGGTTTTCAAGGGAAGTTTTGTTGGGTATGACGTGCTGTAACTGCTCCTTGTAGATAATAGATTTAGATGTGTGGTAAGCTTTATATTTCATCAGTGTGCTTCAGTCTTAGCAGGTGGGTTTTAAAGATGCACCTCGACTCATTTACTCCACTGGATGAGCAAAGATCTAAGACTACACAAAGGATTTCTGAATATTGATTCTTAGATATTGCCCAAATAGATATTGCTTATTTTTTGTCTGTTATAGAATTTCTTTGTTGCTTTAATATTTGCATTGTGTACTGTTTTGAGTTTAGACTTTCAGGACTCTTCAAAAGTAAAATAAAATGGAATTTCTGCCTGATTAGCAATCCACCAGTGAATATGATTCTAATTCTTCAGTTAAAAATGCAGAATGAAATTGTTAGTGAATCTACATTTTCATTGTTGTGTAGGTATATTTTATAAGGTAACCCAAAAATACTTCTGAAGGTCTCAGGTTGGATTCTGATTTAGTAGACCATTTCTCAGATTTACAAAGGTTCCAGTGAGTATCAGCATCCTGCCATGATAGTTTTTGGCTTCTCTGAGTAGACAACGAAGTGTCTTTTGTTTTACTGGGACAGAGCTTTGCTGTGCCATGCACTGGGACACAGCCTGCCCTTCATCTCTTCTCCTGACCTTATCTTTGCAGGGAGCTTGGCAGCTTCCCTGCAGCAGGAGAGAAAAGACAGATCCAGAAAGGCTCCCTGCTCCTCCCCACTCTTCATGAGATCTTTACTGCCCATAGTACTGCTTGCTGTGTCACACCAGCACTGAGATGTACCTGGTGATGGAGTGACAGACTGATAGGACTGTAGGACTAAAAATAAGGCAGACAAAATTTTCTTCAGCTCTCACCAGAGCCTACAAGCACTACCCCCATGCATTAGCTATTTAATATTTCCAGCCTCTCTGTGTTGGAGAATGAGTTTTCAAAGTCTTGTCTGAGTATTGCTAGCCCTGCTCCAGATGAGGAAGAGTGCCTTCAGCTTTTAGGCAAGCCATCAGTTCAATCTGAACAGCCCGACAACTTATTGCAATGTCATTTCTTCAAAAGCCACACCCAGCCATACTGGAAGGAGAACTCTTCCTCTGTTTTCTGCAGGAAAGGGAAGCAAATTTTTGAGGGTGACTTTGAAGAGCATTAATTCGCTGTTTCATTTTGTGTTTGGGATACTGTACATGTCCATCCAAAAACAACTGCTCTTGGATTTCAATTTCTATTTTGTTCATCTACACATGTTTTATGGAAGTCACACAGAGCTACATGTGCAACAAGATTCATGACAGAAAATATGAAGCATCAGAAAGATAATTGGTAAAATATGTACAAAAATAACAGTATTTTGCATACACATTGAACAGATGAGTTGGTCATACTGTAGTTTACTGTATAAGGCTATTTACACACAAATCACTTAGTTCAGCATGACCTGCAGTGATGGGACATATTTTAAAAGTTTTATGAAACACTAACAATCTGTGAAATTAAAGGACATTCTTTTGTTTAATTTTGTATTTAAATCAACATCCAGGAATATCACAATATTAGAAAAATACAATTTTTCTCCTAAAATTTTTTATAGATAGCATTAGATGAGTAAATATATTAATGTATTACAGCAAAATATTTAGCACCATGATATTTTTCACTTTTAATCTGGAATTTATGGAATAAAAGCCAACAACATTGTGATAAATCCATCCATTTCCAGGAAGAATGATGGTAATATTTCATCAGCATCATACCTGAGTTGCAAGACTCTTCTTTCAAAACAGCATTAGACAACTCAGGCATTGGAAACCTCTGAATCTTGTGACTGTGGCCCACCTGCCTTTTGTTTAAGAAATTGGTTGGTCAGGCTGGGATAAATGGGGAAATATTTCTCTTGTTTTCACCATTTGGGAGCAAACGGACAAGGGAAGAAGAATGAGTAGAATCCCACTGCTCTTCCATAGGTCAACATGTGTGTCATAATTTAGCATGAACACACTACAGCAGTGAACCTCTTTCTTGAGGAATCTATGAAGGATCGACAGCCTCCTGAACCACTGCATCTATCCCTCAGTATTCATGCTGGTACAGCAGCACTTTGCGATTCAGAGTGTCCTTGTGACAAAACAAAGGCATCAGTTGTTGCTGTACTGGGATTTTGATTCATGCACTCACAATTAGCTGCTACTACCTGCAGTTTTAATTAAATTACTAGTTCCTTCACCTCCTTTTGCATCTTAGTTTTGAAACAATTGCTCAACAACTTTATCTTGTTTTCCAGGCTTTTTATAATGGGAACTATAATGAGAAGTCCCTACACAGTCATCCCTTTATCTCCTCACCTGTTACTTTTGAATATATGTTAAATACATCTTCTAAATACATCCTCTAAACAATACATATGCATTTTTCAAAGATGGTTAATGTTTTGGAATTGGAAAAGCAGGCAGAGAGCTGTGAGTCAGTCTGGCAATGGCTTTAGCTCTGTATTATCTACTTTAATGTGTAGCAGGCTTAAACTGATGTGAGAGATGGAAACTATTCTCAAGGCCCATGTTCTTTCATGGACATGAAAAATAAATTGCTTAACCTTTTAGGAGAGCCTCATATGCTGCAGTGGCCTGCCTCAGACCCCAGTGGCAGATGAAGGAGCTCTTGTTGTGTTTTGAGCCTGCTGGGTTTCCAATGGTTGTGCACAAAGGCCTCTGATGATTCATTCATATCCTCCTCTGTGATACTCCCAAATCTCTCTGGGTCCTCCTGATGTCCGGGTGACCAGCTGGCTTATCCTTAGCCCTCTGTGTAAGGATGAAAGAGGCAGGGTTGAGGATTCTAAGGAGGATTTGCTGTGCAATTGAAAGGGAATTTCATCCTGCAAATGGATCTTGAAGGCACTGCATAAAATTACTATAAATTATTGAACCAAAGTAGTAAAAACTACACTTAATGCATAAAGTAAAACAGAGTGAAAATAGCTGCTCTCCCCCTCACAGTCTCTCTTATTCCTGTCACAATCTAACACAGAGTTCCCACTGCAGACAAAATTATTGCAGAAGGGCTATTTAACTTAGACAGGGGCCTGTGTTCACAAACATCGCAGCGTGTGATGCAGGATGATTGGTTGTAACATGGATATTTTTGTCTTTGCTTAAACCTTCATGCTGTCAGATGTTATTTCCCTGCTTTGTATGGTAATTGTCTTCTAATGTTGTTAGGCAACTGCAATGCCAGTCTGATAGCTATGTGATTTGGGACACTTGCTATGCCACTCACTGCTGCAATAAAAGTAATTTTAATTTGGTAGATTCCTGAAAAGGCTTATTCCGTGTAAATGACTTAGCCAGGCATGTGAGTAGCACGCCCTCCACCTTGCTTTCCCAATGAACCAATGCTAGTTGAAAGAAGAAACAGAGGGTTTTCTATAAATCTACCCTGAGAAAGTCACAACAGATCTTTCAAAATTCATACAACAGATACAAAATCGATATCAGAAGGTGAACTCAAAGAGACCTGAAGTGTCGCTGTGTTTTAACTGGTGACTCAGTTATGGGGAAAAAGAGGTGATGACTCTGTAAATAGATAGGATGAATGACACTGTAGGTAGGGGTATTGGCAGATTATATAGGTGTTATTATCACAATTGTATGGGAATCACTTGAGTAGTGACACTATCTGTTAGGTGAATGCAGAAGATCATTCACAAGCCATTGAAAGGGATTCAAGTAGCCCATAAAGAAGCTCCCAAAAGGGAGAAAAATTAATTGCATCAAAGAGCAGTTTCAGTATGATTACATGCAAATAATTGTACAGTTACATGTAAAACATTTTTGTGAAAATCTTTCTTCCTTCTTTGAGTAATTGTTGAGGCTGTATAAACAGTGGACTAGATGTTTGAAATAATTTACCCCAATGATTTTAGCAGTCCCTCCAACAACCAGAAGGAAAATAGGGGGCCTGTTAGTTTTTAATTTTATAAGATCTAGCCACTAAGGACAAAAAAATGGCCAAAACAGAGGGCAATGTTCAGGCTGTGCACCTTGTTCTTGAGTCCACGACACTCATAGCTGGTTTTGTAACAAGAGAGGAATGCAACACACTGATGTTGCTGTTTCAGAATTATTTTTTGTCACAGAAAGGTGTTTAAATAAAGTAATGAGAGAATTGGCTTGGCAGAGAATGGCAGCCAGAAGACATATCACAGGGGTCCTGTCACATAGGGGTGGAGAATGGGATAGACATGTCTAACTATTGCCCAATTCTGTGGCTCTAGGAACACCTTCTTGCCAGCCACATGCTCCAAGCAATGATCATGTGCACTCTTCACTGCTCAAGTGGGTGCTTTATCATGAGGAAGCCTGAATATTATCTTGTAAGTGCATCTTCCTTCAGCTGCTGTCATTGGCACATTTTGCTGTTTACTGTGGTTGAAACTCAGTTAAAACATGACAAGCTTTGATAGACTACGTCAATTGTTTTTTTCTTTTCTTGAAAATACCCGTTCTATTTTGCAGTGCTCTGTAAAAAATGAAGGCTCTTTGCTCATAGTGAGAACCAGTCAGAAGAGAAACATGACACACAGAAAATGGATATTGTTTACGGATTTGATAATGTTGGTCCTAATGTCTGCATAAAAAGTTCCCTTTTGACTTTTGTCAGAATCACAGTCACATCAAATGGATTTTGTGTTCTACCTTGGCTAAAATATTCACCTCATGGACTTTGCCAAAACTTTTTTACAGAGGTAGAAATATTTATGATCCACCAGAGGCTCAGTAAATCCCAGAGAAGCTGGTGCCTTTTTGAATGAAATGTCTTTTCAGCCTCTGTTTTCCAGGCTCTACTCTCTACTTTCTAATTTGGTAATTTCCTCCACACAATTTTGGTTTTGTTCTGCTGAGCCTGTGCCATGGAAATGAACTGGCTTTGCTTTCTGCACGGGTGGGCTAGAGTTTCCTTGGAAAGCGTGGCTTGAAGTCACTGACACAACTGCAGTCCGTGGCCACAGCATCCCTGCAAAGTGCATGTTGCTCTTCTCATTTTACAGATGGCTAAATGAAAACAGAGGAATGAAGGGGTTTGCCTAAGGCCACATAATAAATCATTTGCTTCTTTTGGATTAGTTACAGCTCAGGACTTCCCTGCTGCCAGCTGCCAACACCACACTCACTCCACAACTCACTCCATAGTTTCCAGTGTCACAGGGATTGTTTCTGCCCTACTAGTTTAGAGGCCATGTAGATGGTCCTACTCAAGACATAAAATAATCCTGCTGCAAATTGTTTTAAGAGACTTTGCTGCCCTTATGCAAGGTGGAACATCTGGGGTAAATGGTTTCTGCTTGCATGATTCTTGACACTGTGAACTTTATGTCATTGTACATTTTAATGACATTTTTCTGGTAATGTGAAGGTTGACAAAAATGTGCTCAGTTAAGCCATGGAAATCTGGATTTTTTTCCAGTTTTTATTCAGACCCAAAAAATAACATTATATATATGTTGACACATAACCCAAAAGCTAGGGTGAAAGTAGGCCTGTCCATTGTGCAATGTGGGATAGTTAATCATCTCATTTAAACTTGCTGATAAAGATTGGTACAGAGCAGGGAAATCATCCTGCACATGCTTCTTCCCGGAGATGTGCTTATTGCTTGGTCTTTGGTGTGAACAATATAGCCAGCAGTGAGCATTTGGAACACTCTGTCTCCACCAGTACGGTTGTGGTTTTGCTCCAGCAGCTGAGGGGGATTGCAGGAAAGAGTATATGTAAGTGTTTGAACAGGGAACACTTCTGTGTTTAGACAAAACCAACAGAAAATGTCACCCGTACATGGGTTGAAAAGAAAACCACCATTTAAAGTGTGAGCAGAGTTGCCTGTGACATGCACTGGAGTACCTAAAGAGAGCATTTCAGGACTAAGGGGTAGCAGGGAGGAGCCACAGAGGCAGTAGAGAATATCTACAGGGCAGACATGCACGGCAGGCAGAGGAAGGAAAGGATTTGCTCCTGCAGGTTGCTGAGCACCTTTGATGCCCACTTGAGTTCAGAGGTAAAAGGGAAAATTCTGCAGTTATATCTATGTAAGACGTATCTTAAATGCTCCTGAATTTTCCTTCTTGTAGTTATTGCCATTTCATTGTGTGATATATGTCCTAAAGTTAATTCGTGTTGATAGATAAAAATGTAATATCATCTCAATAAACGTAAGTTTTGTTTTAATCCAACAAACTATGAGTCAACTCAGAGGAAAGCAGCTCAGAAAAGGTGCAGGAATTTCTCTCGCTTGAAAGGACAAGGGAGGGGGAAGCACGAGACATAACATGATTAAGAATTACCAGGAGGGAGACACAAACATGCATTAGCTACCAGGAGAGAGACACAAACATGCTTTGGCTACAAATCGTTAAAAAGGAATGTAACATCTGCTCTGAAGTTACTTCATGTTAATAGAATATAAATTGTGATACTGAATGTATGATTATAAGTCCCCTATAAACTAGCATGTTAGAAGTTAGGTTTTGTTTTAGCATTTTGTGGGTTAACTTGGGAAGAAGGGGGATTCAATAGAATACAAAAATGTCCCTAGCCTGAAAAGGTTTGGGAGGGACACGGAAAGAGCTTGATTGGAATTACCAGAAAGGAGGACAGAAGACTGTCACTGCCAGGAATCGCTGAAAGGAAACAAAGGGCAACGGAACACAGAGATGATAGCCCGGAGAACCCGATGATGGTTTCAGATCTGTATCTAGATGGTCTCCGGCCAAAATCAGCATGTCTACACCACACCTGGAACCGACCATCGACAGCATTGTCCTCCTCCGCTGATCCATTCAGACTCTTAGAACTGAAACTTGCATACTTAATGAAGCTGCCTCGGATGGAGGACTTACGTCATCTCAGGCCTCTCTCCGCGATCCAGTGTATAAAAAGAGGCTGCTGCAAACCCCAGATGTGAACTTGGGGGATAACAGACTGGCAGAGTGTGTTATCGTTGTTCACCCGGCGCCGACCCCGGGCTCGACGCTGTCCTTTTTAATTGTGGCTGTCCGAGACTGTTATTTTGTCTCTTAATAAAATTCCAAATTTTGATTTATCGAATTTGGTCTTCTCATTTATAACAATTGCAAGCAATGTAATGTGAGCAGATCCACTGTGCTTTTTCTCTTTGCAATGCTAAGTTGTTATAGCTTTCTGATCATTTGTTCTGACAAAGCTCATCCAGAAATGCACAGCAAAAAGGGTGATGTTTGATTCTGTCACTTTTATTGCCTCACTAAATAATACAAAAGAATTTTTCATCCCTGAAACATTTTTTCTGGCTGGTTCATATAGCAATGTCAACTCCATAATATTTTTCTCCCTAAAAATGATATTATTAAAATATTCAATGTCTTGAGTAGGATTCTCTTCATAGTAACACTTTTCTTTAAAAGGGCTCATCTTCTGGTCCATACTAATATCTGTCATTGTTTGTGCACATGTAACATAACTACTCAGGCTTCATGATACTTTTATATACAGGATATAAAGATGACATGTTCGCCTATGTCCACAAAGAGCAAAATCTCCCCTTTAGGGCTCTTCTTCGCCTCTGTTTCAGTCAGTGGGATGTGAGTAGGGAGGGTGGGATCAGGCCCTAGAACAACCATGGGAGCAGCATGGCCACGTGCAGAAATTTCACTTCTGTTGTTCCCAGCTGGAATGGTGTGTGTTTCTCTGTGTTTGCAGGTGAGTGGTTATCCTTCAACTGCCTGGTTGTTTGCGGCTTTTTTTTTGTCATAGCAGTGAGATAAATCAGAGTGCTGCGTGAAAAACAGCACCCTCTCACACCTGTACAGACCTGTGACTCTGTCAGGGTGGGGTTTGTTTGTCAGTGCATTGTGTGGAGGCAAACACACACCGTTTCTGGCAGATGTAATCTTGCTCTGCAGTCCTGCTTTATGCAGAAACAAAGAAGTCTTCATTTGCATTTGCTATAATGTTATGATATGTCTGGAAAAGAACATGAACTAACCAAGCAGATGAAAACTACATGTGTATAAAAAGTGAACATTACAGATGTTTTCCTCTTGCAAGGTGATGTGTGGTGGTGCAAGAATTGTTTTATTAAGTTTTTATAAGAAGTTTTATGTTATGGTTCAGTTCACTGTACCCCCAGTTCTGTAACAGTCCATCCCCTTTTGAGTTTTCTGTATAACAAGGTGTTTTATGTCAATCATCCCACCCCCCACCTATCCTTGTCAATCCCCTCTTCCCCCCACTGCTCTGGGGCATCTTGTCTATCACTTTAGGACCCCTCCCCAGATTGGAAAATTCCAGAGGGAGGGCGTCGAGTGATAGGTCGCCCCGGGGAAATTCCTTTTCTCTTGGTATCAGTGGTCAGAGGCTTGGAGGTGGACACTCCTTGTTGCCCCCTGAATCCCCTGATTTCTTATCCTGTTGTAACCTCCCCTGAACCCTCCCCCGCTTATAAGATGAGAGAGGGAAATTCAAACTCTCTCTGGCCTGTGGTCTAGACGAGTTGTGGACCTCCCGCAGCTCGGCTTGAATAAACATCCTTGAACCTGCTTAGCCAGGAGCCATCCTTTTCCTACCGCTGCTGTTGTCACGACACTATTTGGACAAGCTGCCACTGAGAAGCCAAGCCCAGCAGGTAAAGTTAACCTGCTTGCATATCCAGACCGAAAACGTCCTGGCCGCTGTGCAGATCTGAGCCAGCCAGGGGCCAGCGTCCGCGTGGTGCGGAAAAAGCACAGCTACAGTGATGTATGATTAGCTGCACAATAATGTAAGTTATTTATTTATAAGAGGATTGAAGGACTTTTTCTTCCAGTGTGCACAGCCTTTTGATTTTGCATAGCTGAACTAGAACATATTGTTGGCTGCCACTGCTGTGACACTGTGGAAATCCTTAATCACAACCACTTCAATGGAATAGGTTATCTGTAATCTGGAGACATAACTCCAGCAGGAGATCTGCTGTCATTAAATATATGAGATTAGCTGACACAAATCCTTTTGGGTAAAATGTCCTCCACTGCACCAGCCTCAAGTGCATCATACATAAATGCAACTGTATACAGATTAAAAATAAAAAAAAATATGCATATGCAGCTATGAAATCTCATGTTTGGAAGTAGTGTAGTTATGCTGCTATGTAAAAGCCATACAAATTTATAACTTTACGGTAAAACAAGTATTGATGATATAAATATGACATCAATTATATATATTTTTCTGTTATATATTATAATCACTATATTATTTAGGATAAACTTTAATAAAATGGTGCAAATTTGTTGTAGGCCAATTCAGTTTATACATGAAACATTATATTAGCAAAATACCTGCTTCAGATAGGACTTTCTAGGGATCCCACTGTGTGGTTTTTATGCTTTTTTTAAAAAATAAATTTTCTTCAGAATTCTTTTCTGTTTGTTTGTTTGTAAAATTATGAAACCAGGCCAGTTTCAAGCCTCAAACTGACCATGGCTTTCTAAAATTTGATGCTAAGAACCATTCCCATCATCACTTCTCAAGACAGAATTCATGTTGAGGGTTGAATGCAGGCAGCCCTCTGGCCATGCATGGAGCTATTGACATGTTTAGATTAAGCCTTTTTTTTTTTCCTTCAGGGATATAGCATTATCTTTCACTTACTTCCAGAAAATATTGTGTATTGCCATGGCAGCTCACTTCTGGGCTACTGTTTTGGAATGACAAAGCAGGGAGGATGGAAAAGCATCTGAACAAATGAGTTGCTCTTAGAGCCCAGAGTTCTCATTGTGGGAGCATCCCACATCTCTCAGTCATTTTTATTATTATTATTAGCCCCAAAGAAGCCTGAGGTATATACCAATGCACTTAGTGCTTTACTTTCAGAGGCATTGATACTTTTTTGTCAGAGACACTTCTCTGTCAATATAATTGTTCTCATGGTGGTGAATGAGCTGCAATCAAACAGCCTTGAATACTGGACAAACTGAAATAACAAAGCAAAAGAGAATTTTTTTTTTTTTTTGTAGCTGGAAGGAAGAACATGTCTTAAAATTGCACAGACAAAATAAAATGGATGGAATAGAACAGAATAGAATAGGATAGAATAGTTAAATAAATATCACCTATATACTGTTTTTATATATAAATATATGTCCATCTGAAAGGTGGACATATATACGTACAGAAAAGTATGTAGGCCCTCGATTTTTTTTTTTTTTTTTTTTACAGTATTTTTGCTATGTTGATGCTGTATGCAGTCATGATAGTTTGGAGTTATAAGAAGCCTGATCTCTAACTACTCTCTGACAGGGAAGTCATTGGTTTCTTAGGTGCTGGAGATGCAACATCATCAGTTCTGTGAGCTGTTTAATGAGCATGTTATTGTCTGTGGCCTTTTCTTCTAAAAAGCAGGGTCTGAGATGAGCAATATGGGGGAAGTAATGCCCAATAAAGTACGGTTCAAAAGTGGCAGCTTGGGGTTAGGACAGGAGCTACTGAGGAGAAGGCAGTCCATGGTGGCATTTAGGTAGTATCAGGTGGCTTGATACTCAGACACTGAGTTTTGAGAGTGGGGAAATGCACAGGTTCTGGAGCAAGTAACAAATATATCAGGTTAGTCATCTATTGCCTGTTAACTTTTGTTTCTAGGTTTTTTAATGGTTAATACATAATATTATTTCCTATTCTGTTTACAATTTCTATATATTAGGTTGAATGTTATGAGAACATAGGAGACCTGTATGTATAACAGTTTTCTATCAGGAGGGCGTGCTTTGCTTGTTTGTCTCAGTTTCAGGGTTGTTTGTCTGGTTTTTGTTGATGTGTGTGATCTTTTGTGGGAAGAACTGCCTGAGAGTGTTTTAGAGGAATGTTTCTGTCTCAGTACTAAAGCAAAAATTATTATTGCTGAAAATCTCCTAACACTCAATTTATTTAAAAGTAATGCATTTCCGTTCATGGGATTTTACATGGGCTCTGAGATATATAAATGAACCTTGAGAGTAGCAAGTGGAAAACTCAGTCTGTATTCCTGTGATCCTCACTACTCATAGTGGGCTGTTTGCCCATGTGCAATATCCAGCTCACAGAACAGAGTACCAAATAATGCAGCCTTTGGGTACAAGCTCAAACTGCCTTACATGCCCAAAAATCTTTCTAGGCACCCTTTTCTAAAGAAGTAACCATTATTGAACTTCCAGCCTTCTTCCAAATATGTCATGCAACCTGGAGCACTAAAACTTTCTTGTGTAGATGGTGTCATAGAGAGTAAGTATTATACAAAAATCTTCAACCTGGGAATGTCTGGGTGTGGAAGCACTGAGGGAAAGTCAGGAGAAGGGCTATGAGATTGGTGTGTGTTGATGATCAGCAAGACCTCAGCACACATCTACCTGCAGCTTCCCACCAGGACTGTGAGACAAAGGGATTGGAGCAAACCCTAATGGAGGTGGGGACGGAGGAACGGACAGTTCCTAAGAGACACAAAAAGGTTTACGTAAAGCCAATACATGGTCATCAACATAAGAGGGGCACAGAAGATGGAAGACGGACTTGACAATTGGATTTCCTTCTTCCCAATGTCATTGCAAGGACTCTTAGATATTGCACCTGCATATATATTATTGTCTGGGTGCTGGAAATATGACTTGTGCTCACACATGTATTACAGTAAATGTGCCGTGTATTTTTTCTTAAATTTTGGGTTGTATTTTTAGAGAACTTTGGAGCTTCATAACATGTATGGGTGGATCCTGTAGGAGGTGAACAGAGTATGTCTGGTTGTAGAAGATGATGTCAGTATAAAGACACAAGGGCAGAAAGAAACAGGTAGGGAAATGTGCAGGATCAGCCATGTCTGGCTGCTGAGAGGTATCACAGAGTGGGGCTGGGCTGATGGGGAGTGGGGTGGGGCATGACCATGCAGAGAATTGGTGGCCCAGGGATGCTAGGAATACACCATACTTGTAGGGGAGGTAGTATTTTACTGAATCCAAGAGGGTCCGGGGGATACATGCACTGAAGTAACTGAAAAGGATGAAGCTGTCTGAACTGAATGAAATTCCAAGGCTTGGAGATGGAGAAGATCAAGCAGCTTTTCAGAATCTTTTCTGTGGGTCTGTGAAATAAAGTCCCTTGGTTTTGGATAGGAGTACATAAGGACCCGTATATGAACAGAGAAATGCACAGTAAGTTTTCTGTTGTGAAGAAAAATGTGCAGAAAATTATAGACCATTGAAAGAACAATAATTTCTCTGGAGAAAACATGGATGAATGGAGATGGGGAATTCACATTTTAATGTAGAAACTGGTTATAGGATTGGGTGCAATATGAAACAGTGATGTCTATCAGTTTCTGACTCACAAAGCTGAAACACCACAGGACTTAAGGTCAATGTTAATGGCTCCTTCCCAGCTCTGCCAGATAACCCTAATACTGTGTGAACATCTCAGGCTCTTGGTCATGCAAAAGCATCGTGAAGCAGTGAACGGATTGGATCACATGGAGAAAAATGTCACTGCTGTATTGGCAGCTGTAATTTTTCTGAACAATTTTTTTTAATGGTGAAATAGAAAAGTGACATATTTTTCTTTTGATTTCAACACTGGCTTCCAACTTAAAATGTGATGGTCAATTGTTTTCTGTCTAAGAGTATCTGAAAATGTCTCAAAATCCAAGATAGAATAGGCTTAAATTTGCTCTACAAGGGTCTCCACACTTCTCTGAATTTTTTAAAGGATTTACAGGTTACAAACACCTGACGTAGAACAATGATGAAAACAGACAATGTGTCCAATATTCCTCTGGCGTTTGTAAAAAGAATCTAAATGGGGTTGGCAGATCTGCACACTTATTTTGTTATGACAAGAGATTTTATTTTTCAGCAGTATGACAAGAAGGATTGAAATAGAAACAGTCTGAGAAAACCTGTAAAGCTTTCTATATTCATTGTTTTTGATGGTCTAGATACAGAACTTGAAAATAATGCATCTTGGATTTCTGCTATTTCCAGTTACTGCTGGCTTAAATTAGAATCATGGGAAGGACTGAATAATTAACCAAGATAAAATGTTATTTTTCAAATCTTTTGGTGGATACGATCAAGCTGGAAAGGAAGATGCCATTAATTTACTTTACCCAAGGTAATCTGATAGTTTTTGATTTTGTTTCTTTTCCAGTTACTTTACCTGCAGCCACAGCACAAAAATACAAAAACATTCAAATTTGCCACTCTCTACTTTGCTTTCATTTTTTGTAGTGAGGAAAATCTTATATTTAAAATTAGGAACAGTTTTATTGCTTCTCTATTCTGGCCATTGAACAAATCCATGTAAGCACAGCTTCCTGCAGTTTTACGTCATAGCAGCTCACAGACACCCGGGCTGTACCTATACTAAATTAAATACTAAATGTGTTCAAGACAGTTGAACCCTCTGTCACTAGAGACCAACTGGCTTCAAATTACCTTCTAAGCCTTGCTTCAAAACTCACTTCATTTTGGATGTGAGTGCTGACCTGCCTAGAAACACTTGCTCCTGCCTGTTCTCTTTGCACAGTACCTTCGTTTACTGTAGACAAACCCTGATTTCTTGAGCTTTGGACAGGTCTTCCATGATTCCCTTTTCTTGACCTGTCTTGTGTTGTGACTCCTGGGCTGCTGACAGGCCTGGGCTCCAGCCACAGCATCTGCCTTCAGGTGGGGTAAACAGCCAGAATAGGGGACTGCAGACCTTGCCCTGCAGCATTGTGCAGTCCTGTTGAGGCTTCTCCTCTGGGGGGCTGAATAGGCTAGGAAGGGTTTGCTATATCCACTATGTTTTGACTTTTGATATTTGGGACACTGTAGGAGAGACAAGCTGGCAGAGGAGCTGCCCAGCTCCCCAGATGGCTGGGCTGTGAACCACATGTGATAAGCTGGTTTTGTGAATCTGAATGACTGATAAAATTTACTTGTAGGAAGAAATGTGTCCTTCCATAGCTATGAGCAAATTACATTTCTGACTCCAAAGTCAGGAATCTATTTCCAGTGAGACAATGTTTCTATTCCTAATCCAACTGTGCTTGGCACTGTGGGATATGAACAGCTTGGAAATTTTACATAAGGAAAAATCTGACAGAACTTAATCTTACCTGGTCAGGACACAAAACAAAGATAACTATATAGAAGGCTTGAGAATTTATTCTGTTGTTAATCACAAATAGATTGCTCATGGGGTCTTAAAAAAATTCAAGCTGTAATCTGTTTCTTGGAGCTATAATAATTTTTTTTTTTCAATTTATGCACGATTTTTGATTAGCATCATTATTAGTGTACTGTACATATACACATACTTTAAAACCATATTTTATTATACATACACAAATACTAGTAATATTAACATCATTATTGTATTAGTATTTTCCAAAAAGACTGTGAACTTCTTGCATTATGGGAAGTCTTAGCATATGGCAAGGTACTTATTGAGCAGATTCCAGTGCTGGCAAAAATTATTCTGCATGTAGGAATCTTTTCATATAGTCCAGGGTTTTTCAGTGTTTTGTGTGAAGAGGCTGCTTAGGACAGAGTATGATCCAGTCTGAAATTACTGCTGAAGTGGATAATGTTTAATATCTTAACTAGATATTGAGCTTGCATAAAATCTGAAAGATCACACTGCCATTTGGCTAAACTTGGTGATCAGTGATTAATGAATGCTTTTAACAATTTGAGCTTCATTTTCTGTGCCTCAGATCCCAACTGTTCAAAGAGCTTAGCACCCATCTCACAACAATGGCATTGTGGAGAGAAACCAATTAATGCTCCTGAAGTGTTCAAACGCAGTGCATCTCAAAGGAAAAATCTAGAAGGAAGCAAACATTTTTGTGTTCTGGGCAAAACATTTGTATATATTTAATTAAAAAAAAAAAAAAAATCTGAATCACAACCTGAAGAAGAAGGTTGAAATGAAGTACTGCATAACAACTGCTGTACTGAATGAAGCTGTGATCCCATGGAGAAAATGCAAAAAGACAAGGTAATTAAGCATTTGAACAGAAGATCAAAGGAGACCATGCTGAAGGTTTTTAAATCTGTGACAGGCTGATGCAAAGTGCTGTTCTTCACGTTGGGATGAACAGTACAGGAAAAGAATGCAAAAGTCCAGTAAGGGACAATAAGACAGGTATGGAAAACTTCCAGGTGTGGAAAATTTTCTAGTGCAAACATAAGGAATATACAGGCTTCCATTCCCCATGGTTTTTTTTGTCAGTTTATTTCCAGTTAGTGCCTTATTTTTTCTCCTTGTTATGCTAAAATTTTGATTTTTGTCTTGTCTAAGATGAGCTTCTCACCATATCTGCATACATCCTCCTTGCATTTGAAATCTACAAATTTCCCATGGCTTAGTCATATCAGTCTCTTCGCTGTACTTATTTTCTTTTGTCTGTGGTAGAATTCTTTGTGTATTAACCATTAAGAGTTTCGTTGAGGAACTCAGTCTCTGTAACAGGTTTCCTCCTTGGAAGAGGAGTTTAAATCTTAAAATTTTTGTCAATATGTTGAAATCTGTCTTACTAAATACTGTGTTTTGTTTTGTTTTTTTTTTTTTAAATTGCCCATTCTCATATCTTCTAATCATGTCACTTCACTCTTGCTTTTTTGCCCCCAGATGCCCTTCCACTTGGTATTGCAATAACTTCTCCCCTGCTGATCAGAAACTCCTGATTTTTTTAATGCTATTTAATTTCAAAACAATTTTCTAAAGAATAATCAAAATGAACATTATCAAAAGAAATTATCTGCTGGTTTGGCTCTGTGTGAAAAACTACTGTTACAACATCTGTGGTTACATTGTCAGCTGGCAAGGGTTTCTTTTGAAACCCTTGCCAGCTGACACTGGGTCAGCTAGATTTGTTGATGACCCAGAGAGGTAGCATATGCTCCTTGACATCTTCCCTGATAACAAGGTAATATCTCCATTTTATTAAGCAGTAGTGTGACATGAATTAACCCACAAAGTCTCTTATTTTAGTTAAATGATCTTTTGGTCAGGCTTGAGCCCATATTTGACCATCTTTCAATTTTTGGTGAAAATATTTATTTTCTTTCTTAGTGCAGGTACATTTTGCAATACTTTCATGTTATCAAGAATGACCTTTATACTACAAGGAAAGAAAAAATATTAATCTTTCTCCAATTTCTCCCAAGTAAAAGAGAATAAGAATTAAGAAAAAATAGGGAAAAAATGAGACAATGAAAACATGGCTGGTTGGGTGAGAAGTGCAAGGGGAGTGAGAAAATAGGGTTTTGATTAGATCTTGGCAATGACAAGAACATACAGGAAATCACAGAAATTTATATAATCTTCAACCAAGTTATTATAAGGAAAAAAGACTAAAACAGTGGCTCCATAATCTTTCATTTGGGTTTATGATTTGAGAAGGTGCTCTGATATCTGCAATATGAAATGAGCCTGATCACAACATTCTTCTGTTCTCCAGAGGGAAGTATCAAACACAGACACGGAAAGGTGGAAATAAGTAGACAACAGTACTTCTGATAACGGCAGGGGATTATAATGCCAGAGGCATATAAAAAAGGCTAAGAAACTATGTTGTTGCCAGGAACCTAATCTCATTCCAGAATTGTTGTTATAAGGGAGCGATTATGTCAGACGAGGAAGGTAATTACTAACCCCACTCCGTGCCAGCAAGGTTATCTGGAGAACCATGTCCAGTGTTCTTTCTATACAGAACCTGAGAAAACATGCAAACAAATCAGATAGCATCCAGAAAAAAAAACAAAAAAAAAACATTGGTACCTATGAGAATTTTTTTAAGCCCAAGAAAAACTAAAAAAAAACAAACCAACAAACAAAAAGTTGAAAGAGCTGTGGCTGTTATTTTGAAAGTCTGAAAGACAAAGGAAGGAGTGGAGAGTTTTCTTACATGCTAAATGGTTTTATAAAGACACTTGTGATCAACTCTTCCACATAGTGGTAAAAGGATAAAAAAGCTATTTAATTTGAAAGATGGCTGGAAAGTTTATATCAAAAATTCTTTCTCATTGTTAAAATTGTGGAAATCCAGAAGAGGCTGCTTTAAGGAACTGATGACATCAGAGATTTTGAATAATAACTGAAACAAATGCTAGGGATGGACTAGGAATGCTTCAAAATATCTCACCAGGCTTAGTCACTTTCCAGCCCTTCATTCTTATGATTTTTTACTGTGTCTGCTATCTGTAGTTACAATCTGTAATTTTAAAAGAAGGATATGATATCAAATAATTTGCCAAAGGTCCTCATTAAACCTAACGTTGCAAGACTGACCAGCTTAGCATTGGATAAGCTCTGTAGAGCTCCAATTCATTTCTGGAAAAACTACTTCAATCATCTCTAGCTGGATTTTTCCTATTTTTTCATCCCAGGATGAGTAGTTCTGTGAACTGGGGTTGGAATCAGTCATGTTCCCCATGTGCTCTCCAAAATCAGAATTTCCCTTTCTTGCTCTCCTTATTGTTTCCCAGTTCTTTGTATTTTGTTGCAAATGAGACATGAAAAATGCCTTTAGTTTTGTGTAGTTTTTATTATTATTATTATTGTTTTTTATAGAGGCACATGCAGCTTCTCGGGATGGGAGAGGAGCAATGATCATTACCCCTTTAGACTGGCAACTGTCAAGGGGGTGTACCTTCTTGTGGCGGTGAGAGAATTGTTTATTAGGTTTTGACAAGAAGTTTATGTTATGGTTCATTTCACTGTATCCCCAATTCTGTATCCCTTTTGTATTTTCTGTATAATAAGGTGTTTTGTGTCAATCATCCCACCCCCCACCTATCTGTGTCCATCCCCTCTGCCCCACCTCGCTCCAGGGCAGCCTGTCTATCACTCCAGGAGCCCTCCCAGGTTGCGAAATCTCAGGGAGAGGGCTTCAGGTGATAGGTAGCCTGGGGGGAATTCCTTTAGCTGTGGATTTTAGTGGTCCAAGGCTTGGGGGTGGGCACACCTTGTTACCCCCTGAATCCCCTGATTTGTTGTCTTGTTGTAACTCCCCCTGGACCCCTCCTCCGCTTATAAGGTGGAGGAGGGAGATTCTCTCTCTCTCTCTCTCTCTTGCTGGCCCCCCTGGCCTGAGGTTTGGACCAGCTGGGGACTTCCTGCAGCTGGGCCTGAATAAACATCTTTAACCTGCAAAGCTGAGAGCCAGCATTTTCTTCTTACTGCCGTTGCTGTCACGACACTATTGGGTCCAGCTGCTGCTGAGAAGCCGACCAGCAGGTAATAGCCTGCGTGCCGAGCCGAACTGGGAACATCTGTGGCTGTGCTGACCAGAGCTAGCCGGAGGTCAGCTCCCGCCCGGTGCGGGGACAGAACCAGACACACCTCTCTGCTTTCGGGAGGTATTCCAATTATGGAGTGGCAGCAAAAGGAGGGGAAGGCACCACTCCTATTCTTTCACTGTTTGCCTGCTTTAACAGCAATTCTGCAGCAAAATGGAGGATAAAATTACTGGATACTTGTTAGATCAAGCCTCTTTTGGGCTTGGATTCAAGGATATTCACTTTGGAAGAAATTCTGCCCCCACAAAAGTTAGGCTTCAGTTAACAGCCTGTTCAGCCACAATGAGAGAGTTTCTAAGAAGTAAAAGAAGTGGGCATCTGTGTGCAAGATTCTAGTCTGAAAATTTGACGGGTTTATGGCATTTCAGGCATACAAATGCTATTTTGGATGACAACCTTACTGATTTTTCTTTTATTTTCTGTACTTTGCAGCAAAGACAGCATCTCCTGCCATGCTATGTGAAATGCCTGCTTACATCTGCAAGGCAAGGGCTGATAGGATTTTTCCCCCCCCCCCCATTTTGGTAGTACATACCCATGTTTCTAGAATACAGTGCTTACGTCACCCTGTGTCAAGCTGCATAAATATACTCTGCAGAGAAGGGAAGGTGAAAAATGCAAGCAGTCTTTTATTATTGAAGCACGAAACACTCATTATATAGCCTTCAAAAATCTATTTTAGGGGTCTAGAAAGGATTCCCTGTTTTGCTTAAATTTTCAAGGTTGGTGAGCTTTTCATAATCATCACTTGCATGTGTGTAATAAAAAAATTATTTTAAACCTGGAGTGATTCAAGCTATTATTTTATCTCGCTACTAGAAAATTCTTGGGTTTGACTGTTATGAAGGAATGTTCATTATTTTGGTAGTTGAATTTATGAAAATTATTGCATTGTTTTATTTGAAAGACAATTCATTAATAGCATAATGACATTTTCTGTTTTGAACTGAGCAAGAGAATTCAATACTAGATGAAAGAAAGGAAAAACGATGTATCTGTGATCACTTGTTTTAATCTCTGAGAGCAGGTTTTGGATCTCTGAATGTTTAAAAAAATGCATACCAACAATACTTCCTAAATAAAATGAATGGGAATCTAAATTTATATTACTAGGAAGCAGCAGAAAATTTCTATATTTAAGGAACAGCTTTCAGTTTCAAATCAAAATTATAGCTACAGCAGAAGAAAGGGAAAATGCAAATATCTTGAAAAAGTAAGCAAATCTAATAAAATAGATAGGACTTTTTTGACTGTCTGGGTAGTGTATAAAGATTCAAATACTGCAGGTAAACATCGATTGACAGACAAAACCCTTGCAAAACTGTGAGGCCCTGACTTACTAGCATTATACTGTGACCCAGCATTCAGAATATCTGGGTCTGGAAATACAGCTACAGACAGAAATAACCTCTGTGGTTTCTAGCTGTGAAATAGTCCTAAAGCAAATTATTACACAATTAGAAGGGCTTCTCTGATACAGCACTTTTTTCAAATTAATACAATGACTGTTGTTTCAGTTAGGGTATTGCATTATTTCTTTGCTTCACTCCCTAAAACTTGTTTCTCCTGAAGAAAAGCTGAGCATTGCATTACATCAGTTACAACATGGCTTGCACTGTGGTCTGGTGTATGGGATTTGTTTATCTCCTTGTTTTTCAATACTTAACCTCATGACTCAAGAATCATTATGTGCCCAATTAGCTTTGGTTTATATGCTCTGTGTGTTTTATCTGTGCAGTGTTGTTTCTTGAGAAAAATTACCTTTCTACAAAACTGTCATCATTTCACCCGGCACAGGCCACCCTGAGATTATTACCTTATCAAGGGTCAAAAGAGAACAGATGTTGCTACTGAAGATAGGGTCGGGAGGGACAGAGTTAGTTACGCAAGGCAGTAATACCTTAGCTTCTTTAAAATTGTACCACATTCTTGAATGTTATTCAGGGACCTCTACAAGATAGAAAGATTCTAAATTATCTTGGCCTACCACCTTTATTAATTGGAACCACCTTTTAATGGTTCTCATGAAATTCATAAAGTTAGCGCCTCTAGTTTCTTTCAGCCAAGAAACTGTTGAGAAATCAGACTACAGAAAAGTGCCCTGTGTATAAAGCAATTTTTTTTGCATGTTCTTGTTTGTGAAATGTGTTACTAAGATGATAACACTTAAAAATATTTTTTAAGAATCTGTAAATACAATTTTTGGGTTCTTCAAATTCTGCTCTTTCAATGCAGTATTGTGAAATCATCATTACCTGACCAGATTTTAGTGAGATGGTCATTACTTGAAATATAAATGCAATTTTAACATCGTTCATTTGTTTTGAAAGCTGCAGTTCATTATATTGTCTGAATTTATGCATTTATTTAGATTTTTGAAACAGTAAACATTCATTTGAACACAGAACTTTTGACATAATATAGAACTTACCATAAGTGCAGAACTGAAAGTCACTCCTGTTGAAAAATCATTCCTTTGAGCATTTTTATGTTCTACTATTACAAAGTTCTGAAAAAAACCATTATGCAATGTAATCTGGAGACCATCAGAATCAGGCTATTTCAAGGTACAAGGAAAGCTTGAATGTTAAATGTGTGGAGCCTCCCCTAAGAATGGGCTTGATCCTCCTCCTTTATTTTCAGTCTTTAAAGTTCCAGCCTGATTTCCTCTACTATTTCCAAGTGAGTAAAGGCAGCCTTAGAGAACAGACAGTCTCCTTGAGGAAGCCTACAGTTTCCAATTCATTTGAGTGCCTAACAATCTAGCCAAATGCTCTACCTCTAGGCTACTCCATCATCACTGTTTTTATTTTGGCTACTTGTAATTAAATAAACAACTCTGTGTATAGTGATGTTTCAGGATTCTTACCAAGTACTTGCAAGACTAAATCTTTCCTTTGAGGGGAATGGTGTAAATGTAGAGACTGTCTCTACAGAAGTGAGTAGCCTGAAGAGCCTAAGAACAGACTCATTCCAGTCAGAGGTAAACCAAACTTTGATTTCTTATCTGTAACAAGACAACCAGCTGGAAAAAAAAGGAAACAAAACTAGGTGCAAGACACCTTCAGACTTCCTTTTTCCCTTCTGTGAAACTTAGATGAGAAGTGTCATGATTGTATGTAATGAAACTCTCAGCTGAAATACGATAATCTTTTTAATGCAACAAAGGCTAAGCACATTAAATTGTGTAATAATTTGTCACCTCAGGAGAAGGCCTGTGAAAACTGGTGGAAATGTATAATTATGTATAATGGATTCTGATGCTGATGTACGAACCTTTTCCAAAATGTATAACCTCCTTGCCTCTGTGCAAAGAAACTAGTGAGTATTACATGTTCAATAAACAGATGTAATAAATATATACACGATTTTAAAAATTTGGCTAACTGCTTTTTCTTTTTGTTTAACTGTCTTTGCACATGCTGGGCAATGAAAACTGAAGATATCACTCCTGAAGAGGAAGTGTTTTGCCCCACTGTAGACCTCTTTGCATCCATTGTAATGTCATACAACTGATTTGTACCTACAATTTGAAAGAAGAAATATACACACATTGGGTATGCAAGCAACTTTTCTCAATGATGCAATATTGAACCTCCATGCTCTCTGCTTTTTTTTTTTAGAAAAAGTCACTAGAAAACTAATGTTTTTCTTCTTTTTATTGTAGCAAAATAGCAACTGGTAAGCAAGAACATACAGCCACTTCATAAATATACCCATGAGTCCCAAATCCATGGTGAACCAGAACAACGAAACTTCCCTATGAGAGAAATGTCTTAAAACAAGTGATGAGACAAAATTATGGCTAGACTATAAGTCTAGAACTTGCCATAATGTGTCTTCAGTAAGACCTGTTGTTGCAGTGTGCTGTTTAAGCCTTGGCTTAAAGGCTTTCCTTTAGCAATGGAAAGCTTACCAGGCTCTCTAGGTGGATCATTTCCTTTACAAAACAAAACAGCAATGAGCCGTATCTTCAAAAAGGAAAAAAAAGAAAATAGCACTAAGCACATCAAGTTTTTGTGATAAATGCTTAATTGTGAAGATTTTTACAAAATGTTTTACATTCTAACTGAATGCATAGAAAGACAGCTTCTAATTCTAAACAAATAAGCACTCTTGAATTTTAAGTATTTACAATTCTTAAAAACCAATCAGTAGTCAACAGAAATAAAACAACAAAGTATGATGAAAGGGTAAATAGCAAGCTTTGTACCACTATCATCCTACATGGCTTACAGTTCCTCAAAGACTCTTTAGTCCTAGAAAGAACACATATTATTAGTTACAAATTTATTTGAAACTTAGCTCAACTGATGTAACTTATGTTCCCAAAATGATTTTTCTTTGCTGTTTTGTTTTTAATTAAAAAAATGTCTATAGGGTATCCTTGTCCAAAATTACTATGGTGACAAAACAGACCTCTGAGCATAAAAGCATATCTGCATTAACCCAACTGAACAGGTTACATGTTCAGCATTGAACTCTATTCTAGGCTGACACCATGGGAATGAGTTAATGTATTCACATGGAAGTGTAGACTGCAGTAAGTGTAGCAGACAAGACAAACCATGCATGCTTGGCCTGTGAAGTCCTTAGTACTGCAGAAGGGAGAAGATATCTTATTAGCAATGCCTGTTAAAGTATGCTGGAATGAAGAAATATAAAAAAATCCATTGATAACTGTTGGAGTCCAGGGCATTCCTTTGTCTGCCCTGGAGGGTCAGAAACCTGGGCAGGGGGGTCTGGGACCCCAGCCCAGAGCTCAGAGAGACACTGGTTTTGATTTCAGTCCGTGGGAAAGGCTTCTTGCACTGCAGGAAGCACTGCAGGCCACAAGAGTGTGAAAAATAGTAGTTTAGTATATCACAGGGTGAGAAAACAGTAATATTAAATTTCTAGCATTGAAGTGAATGGGGGCAAGATGGAGAATTTGGGGCATTGTCTCCTTCTTCTTCATTCTCCTTCCCTCACTCCATTTCAGCAGTGACGTTGGCACAAAGTACTTTGTGAGGATTGGGTCAGAGTAGAGATGACCTTTTTAGTATTAGTGATAGACATTGGTAAGAAATAGTAAATAAGAAATACGTAGCAATTAGCATAAAAGATAAGGACAACCCAGCTCGGGAGGAGACGTGAGAAGTCCAAGCCGTGGCAAACATCTTGTTGGACACTGAGAAAATTGTAAGATAAGAAACAATAAACAAAGTATGCAACCTTGAAAAACCTAAACCTGAAGACTCTGTCTCTTCCTTCGGTTTGGCTCAGAGCTGTGCAGGGGGGCAAAAGGCTCTGAAACCACCTGAATCCCAGGGAAAAAACCCAACAGATAACTATACCCAAAAAAGAGAAGGTGGCTTAGAATACTTGATTTCCTTTTATTTCTCATGCTGGAGATGAGGACAAAGTGAAAGCATTATCCATAGAGTCACATATTTTAACCTTGAATTGTTGTCTATCAGAAATGAAATCTCTTTTATTACATAATTCAGAGCATACCCACCTACTCTGCTAAATAATGTTGTGGGAATCGTTTTTTTCTTATTTTGTGCCACTTTCAAAGAGAAGGTTGTTGAGCCTGTTATCTTTGGCTGAATGTGTAAGCGATTTTGAAACTATGGAGAAAGGAGTAGAAAAGCAAACTCAATGCCAAAGAAACTATTTAACTGGTCCCCTACCTTGTGATTTCAGCTTCTCATTCTTGCTCTTTGCTATCAGACTCCTTTATCCTTCTGCCTAGACTTGCGCCAACAAAACTTCTTAGTACCACTGATTTTCATCATTTGGCTAAGAGTTGGCTGGCAATTGCAGAATGTAGATAATTATCCTAGTCCCAGGAGTGGCTTAAAAAAAAAGTGGAGATGTGGAAGTTTCTATTTTTCTTCCATTTTTTTCTGCTGAAATAGACTAGCATAATAAAACTAGGGGAAGAATATTCTGTAATAGAATGCAGGAAAAGCAGTGACATTGTGACATTATTCATACAGAAAAGCACCAGTGAGATGGCAGTTTAAAAAGTGGCCTCTTGCTATATTAATTTGCTATTCAATACAGTTTTCCAGTGGTTTTGTTGTTGTTGCTGAAGAACAATAACAAAAATAGTCATTAGGATCATGGGATAAACAGAAATCTTGGTTTTTGTCCCCTCTGAGAGACTCATGTGCCTCACCTGGAACAGGATCAGTCTGGCTCTGTACTCAACAAGTTGTCTCTGCTGGACTGTGTTTTATTTTAGCTGTGGTGGGTTCCTGCAAAGGTGTCTGTGCACGTGTGTAGGCTGCAGTGACTTTAGAAAAACAAAAATAGGGTTTTTTTATTCCTTCAGGTGTCTAGGTTCTGACTTTTAGTTTGGCACTTGAAATCCTGACTGTTGTTGTCTCAGCCCCTAATTAGCAATTAGTTTTCAAGTTCCTTTATTGGGATTTTGTGAATAAATATTCTAGTATTTCTCCGAAATGAGAGATTTTACATTTTCTTTTGCCATTTTCATTCACTCCATGTGAAAAATGTGGTAGGATCCAATGGGTGTAGTCTTGCCATCCTGTTTCCCCATCCCTTGCTCAACCTCCTACATTTGCACAGCTGTAGGTGCTTATGACAGCCAGACAGCCCACCTCTTGCTCCATTCATCCTTTCATCCATTTCATCCTTGTTTATCTCCTAGATAAATGATGGCAGAAGACTTCTGATCCCTCTTATTGCTTATTCCCTGTCTCATGCTCTCAGAATCATATTTGAGGACAGAATATTAAGACTGGACATGCTGCAAATTTATATTTAAGCCATTTTAGAAACCACTGTGTTTGAATTTTCCTGCATCTGCTACCACTAGTATTCTTTAACCTTTTTTTAATTTCTTCATTTTGCAAAGAAAGTTGGAAGTTTTTCCCTTCCAAGTTTGAAGGGCTTCACCCTCCTTTCTATGTGGTGGTGATTTTTTTTGTTGTTTTGTTGTTGTGTTTTTTTTTTTTTTTTTAATATATATTGAAAATGAGGTAAAAGAGAACCAGAAAACAATACTTTAAAGTTTCCAGTGCCCTCTCCACCCTTCCAAAGAATCTGAGAGCCCAGAGAGACAGCTGTGTTATTTCCGTGGAGATTTGTTTTCCATTTGATCAGGCTAAGATCAGTCAGGGTGAGCAAAAGGTGTTTGAGAGGAAACCCAAAATTTAAACCATGCTTTTATGTGAGCTTTATTTTTTTCTGTGAGGATTTATGTGAGGATTTATTTTCTTTATTATGAAGGACCTATAGTGCTGTCAGCTATAGAATATTAGATCTTGTGGTGCAATGGACCAAGTGTTATAGGATGAGGCAGGGCACGGTGAGGATTTTTCTGGCTGCATTTTATTTTCATAAATTCAGAGCATCAGCTTTCTGTGCTTGGCTTGAGCAGTGAGGGCTCACAGTTTCCTTTGTATTCTTCCCAGCAGAAGAACATTCTACCCCTTCAGTATCCTTCTGCTTCCAAACTCACAATTTCAGATGAAAGATAAGTTCCTGAAGAACTCTGATCTCTACTGGCTGTCTTTACTGGAATTCAACACCAATGATTCATCAACTTTGGTTTTGTTCAGTTATGGAAAATCAAAATTGGTTCCAGGTTCAATGTGATAACATTTCAGTCCTTGGAAATAATGCAAGTTTGATCAATACCATATTAAAGGAACTTGCCCTGATACAGTATACTGGCTTCTACTGGCTTTACTGAAGATTTGAAAACCAGAAAAGTTCAAAAATAATACATATAGAATCTGGGCACAGAACTGTGTCAGTAGATTAGTAGCCTACTATGCATTATGGCATGATTATATTCCTGCAGTGGGTTGACCCTAGTATGCCAGGACTTGGGAGAGAAAATATAATGGAGTGTTCATGTGCTGGGGTAAGGAGAGAGAGAGATCACTCACCAAATACCGTCATGGGCAAAACAGACTAGAATCAGATACATTAATTGAATGTATTACTAACAAAATCTGAGCCAGATAATGAGAAGTAAAAACAGATCTAAAAATAATCTTCCCCTCTTCCTCCTTCCCACCTCTATCTCCTCCCCCAGCGGTGCAGGGAGACAGGGAATAGGGGTTACAACCCCAGTTCATCACAGCTTGTTTCTTTCTGCCGCCGCTGCTGCTCAGGGAGAGGAGTCTTTCCTCTGCTCTATTGTGGAGTGCCTCCCATGGGAGACAGTCCTCCATGAACTTCTCCAATGTGAGTCCATCCCATAAGGGAGAGTTCTCCACAAAGTGCTGCAGAGTGGGTCACTCTTCCATGGAGCGCAGTCTTTCAAGGACAGGCTGCTCCAGTGTGAGCCCCATATGGAATCACAGGCAGGAAACCTGCTCCAGCATGGGCATCCACAGGTTCATAGCCTGCTTTCAGGCATCCTCCTGCTCCAGCATAGGGCTTCATTGTCACCGAGACACACTAAGCAGCCACACGCAGACAAGCGGTTTTGCAGAGCAGAGGTTTCTCCGATCCAGCTCAAACCGAGACAGGGCAGAGAGAGCCTCTTTTGTTTTATTTCTTACTTTTTATACATTTGTGGGTCTAGCAGAAGATTGGCTTCTGGAGTTTTTCACTCCTCAGCCAAGTGGTTAAACCAACTGTCAGTTACAATTGTTTTCAGGTTAGAAATATGCAAACAAAGGACAGAGAATGAAAAACAAAGGATTTGTTTATGTTACATCGGTGGGAAAAAGGTAGAACTGCTCTTAATATTGTACAGTAATTAAAAAGATCTGACTCCATTTATGAAAATCAAAAAGGCTATTAAAAACTCAGAAAAACCAGGGTAACACTTCTCCAAGGGCTGCAGATGGATCTCTGCATCCCCTGGCCCTCCATGGGCTGCAGGGGCATAACTGCTTCACCATGGGCTGCACCATGGGCTGCAGGGAAATCTTAGCTCTGACACCTGGAGCACCTCCTGCCCCTCCTTCTGCACTGACCTTGGTGTCTACAGAGCTGCTCCTCTCACATGTTCTTACTCTGCTTTTCTCAGGCTACAATCAAATCTGTGCAATAACTTTTTTTCCTTCTTCTCAAATACGTTACCAGAGAGGTGTTACCACCATTTCTGATTGACCCAGCCTTGGCCAGTGGTGTTTCCAACTTGGAACAGCCTGGGATTGACTCTGCTACACATGAAGGAAACCTCTGGTGTTGCGGTGTCCACTGTGTGCCTGGAAGCGCTAGCCCATGGGCTAGCTCAGTCCCTCACTGTGGCTCACGTGCTTAAGGTCAGGGTCGCTAGCTCTACTAGATCCCTCCTTCCTGTGGGTTTTTGGTTCCCCACACCCAGCGTTGGACTTGGAGATAAATGCGACCACTACGACGGACAGAAAGGCGACTCTCTGAGCAGCGTTGATAGGGTTTTATTGTGGGGGAGACCAAACGGGAGCTCTGTACCTGACTGCGGCTGCTCAGGAGAGCCCTGAACAATGGTTGCGCAGTAACTTTTAAATGGGGGAGGACCGAGGAGCGGTAACAATACATCAGCCAATCAGGCTAACTCAGGGTGGAACTGGGGGTGTAACCATTTAACAGGGGAACCAGTCAGCGATGGGGAAAAGGGGATTTCCCAGGCACCAGCCTATCACTTGATGCCCTCCCTGGAACTTTCCAGAATCCCGGGAAGGGCCTCAGAGTGACAGACAGGGCGCTCAAAGGGAGAGAGAGAGAGGATTGGCAACAAAAGGTGAGGGATAGGGTGACTGACAGTTAACTGAAAGTTATATAACAAACATAAGGGGGAAAAACCATTGGGAAGAGCAGGGGTACAAGGAATAAACCATTTTACAAGACTTCTTATAAAAAACTGTAAATTAATTACCTAGAACACTTTAAACCTAATAGAATAACTTTTGCACCACCACACTCTGGCAGCTTCTCACAGAAGCAACTCCTGTAACCCCACTGGTACCAAAACCAGGCCACACAAACCCAGTACAATTCCTAATCTCATCTCAGTCCATCTCTGTAATAAAGATAACAAAAAATAACAGTTACGGGAGAAGAAAGGAAGAAAATGAACCAGGTGCTCATGGTGTGGTAAGAAGACACTGGAATGACTTGATATTTTTCAGTAATAATCTAGGATTCTGGAAATACTTGTAGTGCTGGCAAGGGAGGAACACATTAATCCTTTTTGTATGGAGGAGATCCTTGAGTTTACTGGGTCCAATCAGCATCAAAATCTGAGGGATTTCTGCTTCCTGGTCCACATAAGCCAAATCTGGTGGCCGTGGGGATTGGTTTGCCTTAGTTCCTGAAGGAAAGGAAGGAAATCCAGATGCTCGAACAGGCTCTGGACTGAGTGGACTACAAAGCTCCAGTTTTTCTTGTCACAGAACTTATTCCAATCCCAAACTTTTGGTTTTTTCTGCCTTGTCAAGCAAGCTAGGAGCTAAGTGTTGTCACAGCAAATGCTTTTATTTCTGTCCTGTGTGTTAGCTGGGAAAACCTTAGCTCAATATCCCTTATATTACACAGCTGTCCAGGAGCAGTAATTCCAATATGGACCACCAGATTGACCAAACTTCTTGGTGCTGGCAGTGCTCCCCTGAGACAAAGCTGTTGTGTTTTATGGAGTGTATTATGTCTTCCTTCTCCCTGTCTCCTTACTCCACTTGTACCCAATGTGGTTTGCAGGAATGAACTCCTGGGACTTCTAGATGTTTCTGCATACATGGAGCATCTTCCGCAGAGTCTTGTTTCTGTAAATGGAGCAGAAAGAGGCTAAAATTATGTTGTCTTAATCTATAATAGTAATCACAAATTAATCACTATATCAATGTATGGTGATAAAATTCTATGGGGAAATAGGTTGCAAATGCTGTCTTCTATTTATCATGTAGCCTCCTTCCTTTGAAATGAAGTAATCACTTCATATGGACTTACAAGGTTAGGGAATAGCCTAATGATGCTGTAAACTAGAAGGCATCCATGCCTGTAAAATGCTATTTTTTTCTCAGACATTTGCAAACATTAGCTGGTAACTTCTCATGATGACCCTTTAAGATGCTTTCATCTGTGTTTGACAGAGTGGGAAGTAGATAAAAAAATATGAAAGCATGAGGAAAGGTCAGAGAGTGATATTTATGAAAACATGTACATCCCTGTTCTATCTTTCTAAGTCAATGATCTTCCCTATGTCTTTCAAAGCAATCCATAATAGTTTTACTTGTATCTTTAATGTTTCATTCAACATAGTATAAGATCATGAATAATGAAGTTTACACTGTACCGGCAGGGTAGCTATTGATTTACACAAGGTATGTCTCATTTATAAATCTGTAAATACTATGCAAATATATGCATGACAAGAAATTAAATCAATGCCTGTCACTTCTCTTTTCAGTCTGCATGCTTTCATGAGTATAAATTTGACATTAATATTAGTTTACAGGAATATACTTACTGAGAAAGCAATGATTTACACTGGTGTACAAATCATTCATATGAGTGGAGAGTTTTTGAAAACAATGTGTATAACCTGGACCTGCTGTTCTGTGAGTGCCAATTTATAGATGATCTTAGATCCATTGATTATTACAGATTGTCGAAGTATAATAAGGGAAACAGAAAACTCACTTCTTCAGGTCTTGTGTATGGTCTCTATCTGAAAGGTAGAAGTATTAAACATTAGGGTTGGGTAGAAAACATACTGAACAGAGAGCTTTGGCTGGAACTCAGAGACAAAAAGAGTTTGTGACCTTTGGAAGAAGAGGCAGGAAACTCAGGAGGACTACAAGGTTGTCATGAAGTTATGTGGGAAGAAAAATAGAAGGGTCAAAGCCCAGCTAGAACTTAATCTGGCCCCTGCTGTAAAAGACAATAAATAATGTCTTATTAATAAATAATAAATACATCAGCAACAGAAGGATCACTAAGGAGTATCTCTCTCTTTGACTGAGTGTGGGGGGAAACACAGTGACAAAGGATGAGAAAAAGGCTGGGATACTTAATGCTTTCTTTGCCTTAGTCTTTAATAATAAGAGCTGGGTACCAGGCCTCTGAGCTGGAAGACAGGGATGGGGAGCAGAAGAAGCCCCCATGATCCAAGTGGAAATGGTCAGTGACCTGCTACACACACCACCTAAACACAGAAGTCTGTGGGGCTGGATGGCATCCACCTAAAGGTACTGAGGAAGGTGACCGAAGTTCTCAGCCACTTTCCATCATTAACCAGCAATCCTGGCTAACTGGGAAGTTCCAAGTGACTGGAGGTTAGACAGTGTGACACTCATCCATAAGGTGGGTTGGAAGAATCATCCAAGGCACTACAGACCTGTCAGCCTGACCTTGGTACTGGGGAGAAATCATTCTGAGTGCCATCATGTGGCATGTACAGGACAACCAGGATACTGGGGATTAGGTTTGTTCTTTTTTTTCTTATAGAATTTTTCCTCATAAGTTGCTAGGAGACTAAGTATTGGTGCTTAGATGATGCTTGACCAAAACAAAGGAGGTGTCCGAAAGTCAGGAGGGGGAAGATCACGGGAGTCTTGGGGCAGGAAAAGGACAGAGCTGGGGGAGCTGGGGCTCTTCTTGCTCTTGGCATCGGAGGGAGGACAGCCAGGCTGCTGCTTGCTGCAGGAGGAGTCCACTGTCAACAGAAAGTCCAGTCCTGGAAAACCTACCATCATCTGCTTGTATGCCCAGGAATTCTGAGCTCCTTTGCCTGCTCTGCTGGAGCTGGGCCAGCCCTGCCTGGCCATTGTCATGGCTTCTTCAGCACTGCTCCTTTTTGCTATGCTGTAGCCTCACAGCCCCCTGGGTTAGAGATAACCAGCATGAGTTCATGAAAGACAGGTCCTTCTTTACTTACCTGACCTCCTTCTTTGACAAGATGACCTGCTTAGTGGATGAGGGAAAGGCTACGAATGTTGCCTACCCAGACTTTAGTAAAGCTTTTAACACCATTTCCCAGAGCATTATCCTGGAGGAATTCATGGCTGCTCACAGCGTGGATGGGTGCACTGTTGGTGATGGAAGGCAAATCTCTACAAAGAATTCTAGAAAAAAAAATATTTGGGTGGTTCTACTTTGCTCTTTGCTGGATAGTTTTGTGCATTTGTGCACTCTTTTCAGAATACTTGATAATTTCTTGATATAGAGTGAGACATGGAAAATCAGTGGCCTCTGTCTGAGTAATAACTATTTTGGTGGTAATATTTATAGCTTTTACTTACTGATGTATTAGGGAACAGACATTTTCCATTTCTGAACATGTTTGAGTTTGAGCATGATCTGATACATATTTTTTGTGAGAAACCTAATGTCTTATTTTAGATACTTGTATGTAATGGAATATATGCTAAAGGAAGGCATTGGGTTGTGATAGAAAGACCATGAACAAATTAAACATAATTGTTCTCAAGATATGTATGTTTTTATTTCTGTAAGTTGCTTCTTTTACTTTCATTTTAAAATCAGGTTTTCACCTTAGCATCTTTAGAGATCCTGAAACAAGAAAGATGAAAAATTATTGAACTGGAGATTGTGGTCTAAGCATTTTCTGGATTACAATGAGATGGAAATGGCATAAGAAAAAACCTCAAAAGCACATTTTTAAAGCACAGCTTTGAGGACTCCAGAGGTTCAGTTAAGCATTCAGCATGAACATCTGCAGGTTTGAATCTCAGACTTCTCTAATGCAATGACCTAATTTCTCTACAAATTGGTCTCTGTACTCAGCTGGTTGTAGGTTAGTTAAAATCAACCCCTCTCTGCTAAGTTGTACTTTAAAAAATTCCTTTAGAAGCTTTCACACTGAATACATTCCCACCTGTCAGTTCACATGAACCCATCCATGTCTTCCAGGAACAAAAAAAGTCTGAACTAACCGTCGATGGAGTTTTATGACTCATTGAAGCCCCAAGCTATGTGAAACTGGCTTTAATTTCTAAAAATCAATAATACGTTTAAGCTGTGTGTGTCTCTGATAGTCTTACCCCAGTGAAGAAGCAAATTTACTCAGTATAACAGGTGAAAATAGATTTTCATTCAATTTTTGGCTGAAGTAGTGTTTCTGAATATAGCTCTGATAACAAAACTCAGTTGTTGGGGTTTAAGTGAAACTGTTGTGTAATACATTGCAGGCAGCTGAGCTTGCTGCAATGGAAGGGAAAGACAAAGCCCTTTTGGCAGGGTTTTCAAAATAAAAATTAAGACTTTCTGGAGGTGAATCACTTCCTGATGGGCTGCTAATGCTATGAAATCTGTTTGTTTTAAATATTGCTGGTGATATATGGAGCACATTGTATGCCACAGTCATTTGATGGTGTGTGATTCATAACACAATTTCCTTCCCACTGCAAGCCTTTTGAGTCAGTCAGCATAAAGAAATAACAATCCATCCCTGGATCTGTATTGTCCTGTTTAGACTACTTTGGAAAGCTACAAAATGTCCTGGATATTACAGCTTGAACTATAGGTTTTCATAGCTTTTTTTTCAGATATTGTGAGCTTCTCATGCAAATCCAGTATAAAAAAATAAACATATCTATATTATTGATTTTCTACCATCCCAGCAATGAAAAATACAGAAAGAAACATAAATATATCTATAAAAAACTAGACATGTCACATTTCAGAAGTCTGCACTTGCATTCTTCATTCCTCTGTTAAACGTTGCAGCACATTTTTGGTGTACATCCCTTACTGGTTTATTAGAAGAGTGAGAATTAACATTCCTGTTGGCTGCACTCATAGAACGACTTTGCCCTTGGCTATCTCTGCAGTACTTTGCAACCCTTGCTTATACCTCCCTTAAACTATCCCTCTTGCTTTAATACCAAAAAGAATTTCCCAATTTGCCAGATTTGTCAGTATTTACTTTTTAGTCTGCAAATAACTTTAGCACTTGTAATTGATTTACTACTTCATTGCCAAAGGAACACTAATAGATCACATGAGCACACTGTACAACGGCATTTTGCCTCTCTGTAGAATCACCTCTGGACATTGTGGAGGATCTCAGTCTGTCTGCTATGTGTACTTTTGGTATTTTGAACAAGAATAAGGCTAACAGAAAAACCTTGTGATACAACATGAAAGCATCACTTTTCTGAGACATTTTTTAGGATAAGTTTTAATTCTTCGGGCTAAGTGATATGAAGTAATTGAGGAAACAGTGAAAAGTGAAGATAAGCATTGTATATTGTTGTTTTTTAAATGATGTTTGTCTTTGTCTAATCTCCAGATGTCACAAAAAGAACAATGCTGCTACAGCAAGAGAGAACTAATGTTTGCTATAGAGAAGATGATAAATAGTTTTGACTTGAGACCTGTGAATATATGTTTGCATAGGAGTCACAGAAATTCAGAACCTGCTGGAAGAGTCAGAATATAAAGCTGGTTTGGAGCAGAGTTAATTTCATTACTCCATTAATCTTACTTCTGAGCTTGTTTAGAAGAAGCAGACTTGCAAATGAGTTTGAGTTCTGCATGAAGATAATTTTAATTTTATGGGGCACTTTTATTCAGAAGTAGGCGTTTTGCAGCTGAAAGCATATGGTGTTGGAATTTTCCCTGTCTGTCATGGGGACTGGATGATGCCAGCACACTCGCCTGCCTTCAAATGCTATGGCACTTTATAGAGTTTCTGCCTATTAATAATGTACTTTCTTAGAGAAGAACTCAACATAAGAACCAGATACTGTGAAAATCTTGTTACTGGTTTCCAATGAGGTTAATAACTACCCTGCAATACTCACCAGCCCCTATCAGACACTAATACTCAAGAGCTTTAACAAAGATTAACCACTTTCTCAGGGGCCTATGAAAGTGCACAATCAAGAGCAGTAAATAATCTTGTGCACACAAAATACCAAAGATACTTCCTTTAGGCTTCTAACATTTACCTTGCAACAAACCAGCTAGAAAACAGCTGTGTATCGTCAAAAGCTTCAGACTTCCTGAGGTTCAAAGGCTATGAAGGGATTCAGCATCAGTTCCCCACTCATTGCAATAAGTAGCAATTTTAATCATGAATATATTTTGTGGAGGTTTCAGGTCTGATCATTCAATGACATTTTGCCATCCAGTTCAGTCATATATTTTTACAGTAGTTAAAACCAAAAACAAGCAAAAAAGTTCCTCACAATCATGACTTTGCAATAATATCTGATCTTTCCTTTTCTACTGAAATAGGAAAATGTGGGTAGCTAGTAGAGGAGGTATTGTAGCTTACTCAGATATACAGTTGCAAAGCAAATGTATTCTTGCTTATATTCCTTGTAAAAGTTGTATTGGGTAGTTTGTTCTGCAGATCTGTACACTATTTTAGTCTCCCCCAGACTACGTGACATTTATATGATATCGTGGCAAATTTATGCTATCCAGTTCCTTCAAATGAAATCAGAGGACCAAGATGCATTAAGTGCATCTGAATTAATAAAAACAATGTTTTATGGATACATTTAATCCTCCATTTGTCAATTAAGAATTTCAAATGCTGTGATACCTGTAGTGTATCCAATTTCAACTTGTTCTTAAAGAGGAAAATTTGCTTACTTCTTCAATGGGTATTTACTAATGGTAAACTGATTATGGAGTTATTTTCTCTTTTTTACAATTACTTAAATCTTTCCATAATTACTACCTTTCAAAACAGTAACTAAAGCTGCTCTTGCAGATCCTGCCATTCATGAGGAAAATTGATTTTACCTGTACCTTCGGAGTTTTAAAATCAGTATGAATTTTTTATTATCTCTTCTCTTCTGTGCCAGTAAAACTTTCCATTTATACTTTTTTTAGAAATGCTACAATAAGACAAATCACTGAGACTATGATTCAACTGGAAACACTACTGGCATATCTAATATCCTGCTGAAAAAGCAACACCTATATCTTTTCCTTGACTCTTAAGGAACACACATCTATATACCACAATGTCTGGTAGATGGTATATTGTGATTGTCATTAGTTATTTCAGTTGCTGGTATCAGAATTACTCATATAATTATCTGGAAGTACAGAGCAATTCCGTGCTTATACTCAACAGAGTGAACACATGTTAAGTTTCAACAAAATGTGTGAATTCATCAGTTTCCCTTATGAATTAAAATCATACACCAAAGAATATCAGCGCCATTTAGTGGGTTTAACTGCTATTATTTAAACAGCTCTTATTTATTTTGTCTTGAAAACAAGTCCACATGCAAATACACTGTATAGAAAATGCTAAAAAAATTTCCTCTTTGCTCCTTACATGAGGATTTAGCCACAATGAAAATATTCTGGGAGAGAATAATTTTTTGTGCATTTTTCTCTAACTTTCATTCTCACTTTTTGTTCCTACTGAAATTGAGGATGAGTAACAAAGACAGCACACACTGATGTGGTGCTGGATTCGCCTGCTATCTCCCAACAGCATGTCAGGGCTGACTGTTCTCAGAAGTGGTCTGAGAAACAGCAGGGCTTGATCTCTATGGCATGAGATGTGCTGAGGTGCAGGCAGGAGCAAAGACGAGGGAGAGGTCTTTCGTGTGGTTTCCAAGGAGGTCTATTTCCAAGGAGGGTGTAGGGGTGAAAGACCCTGAGTCCTGGCATGCAGGGACTTTTATACAAGGGAGGTTCTAGGGGAGGGTACAAATTATTATCCAATAGGGAAAGGACTGGGGAGAAGCACAAGGCAAGGTTTACAACACTTAAACCAATGAAGAGGCACAGGGGGAGGGGGAGAGTTTAAACAAACCAATGGGGCTTTGAGGGGATCTCCAGGGGATTTCCCAAAGCAAGGGGCTGGTACAAGGTGGGATTGACAGCTCCGCAGAACGAGGGAGACGGAACATTCTGTAACAAGGGGCAGGTCTAGGGCAAGATGGGCAACTAGGTGGGAGGCTACAACTTGGATCAAACCAACAATACGGGGGAGAATGGAAGAAACCATTAAGAACAAAAACACACTGCAACAATACACAGCATTCCAGTCATTGCTGCTCCTGGTAAAACATACAAGATTAATTTATGACAATTTACCTACATACTTCTGTCTTTAGTGATTTTAATTCCTCTTTACTCAAGTGAGATCTTTTACTCTGAGGAAATCTCTGTTGACATAGTTACAGGGGGGCCTCACATATTAATGCGATTCCTGAAGCAGTTTGTTCAGTGTTGCATTAGAGCATGCTATAGCAAGGGAGGAGGTGGTTACAGCAGCTGCCAGCCCCTTAGGTGTCTGTTTTATTAAGGTCAGCGATACTCATTGAACTGAGATGTCAGAAGGTTAAGAGTACAAAATGGCAGGTCATGTCACCAGCTAGAAAGATACGTTGCCGTCACCTTTGCTGTTTCCTGCATGTGCATATGCACCCAGTGGGTACCAAATAAGTACCTCAATAACTCCTGCATATTTTTCAGTTCAGCTTTCCTAGGAATTCAGGAAACATTTTGTCTTAGAAAAAATGGTACCAAGTTTTCCCCCTTCAGCAGTAATTACAATTCTCTGTCAGTTCTCTCCCTCTTTTGCCTCCCTTCCCTGCATTTTTACCTGACTAGAACCTACACTTGATAGGGAATACTGTGGTGTCTTAGGTACCGCTGTACCGCTGTAAGTGCTCTTGGTTTAATCATCGTTAACTACTTAGTTGCTTTGCTGGTCATTCTTTGGAGTTTGTGGTGAAGTGTTTAGCTACCAAGAGAACAAAGTTTTGGTAAAGAAAAAAAAATGATAATGCAAGTATTGTCTTTCATGGGAAAGAAGGAAAACTATTTTGTAATTTTAGTAGCAGAACTAATAGAAAAGGAGAAGTTATGTAATTACTGTCTCCAACTGTATTTCCACACTGGATAAAGTAGTCATGTTATGCTTCCACCGTTGTGGAGAACAGATGACTAAGTAAAATGGATTGTTTTCCTCTTACACCGATTTCAGTGGCACCATTTACAAAAGACATTTTTAATCAGCTTGAGGAAGGATGACAGAAGCAAGCAAAAACATGTAGTGCCATGAAACTATTAGGTCATGTTGCATCTTGATGAGAGAGATCCTCCATTCAAGAGAGACTGGATTTTAAATCCTTTCTGTTATTTATAGTGACTTTTTCCACGGTATGGTATGTTTGAAAAAAATTGCTTGTTTGAAAAATCATGGGGAATCAGTACATAACATGGCATAAGTTATTCTTAATTAAATAAACAGAACCTTGAGTAGGAGGAAAAAGAAATTCAAAGAGGAGCAACTTAAAAAAGACATGAAATGAAATTTTAAGCAGTTAGATTCTAGTGCAATTAAAATTACTAACCTGAGATTAACATTCTGCTAAGGGAAATATAGTAATTTGGGAGACCAGATAATTTTTGGTCATATTAATAGTGTCACATGGTTATGAACCATTCCCTTATCTAATATAGTAACACTCTTGCAATATAGAACACATTTGCCTTTTTAATTACTTAGCTGTTAAAAAAAAAATTACACCTTTTTTCCCAGTAGATAGTTAACAAATTGTGACTTTTGCTTTGTTTCATTAGAATTAGGTAAACGTGACCTTGACATACTTCTTTGGAGCTTCATCAAATGCACTTACAGCAGAGGAAGGAGTTAATGACTGTGAATTGCTGTGTGAATTCTCCAGCATTCCCCAGAACCTTGTAAGTGGCAGATAATTTTTTTCACTGTCTCTTCCTGTTACTGTTGGCTTTTAACCTTCATACTTCTGCATTTTATGGGGCAACTCCAGTTTGGGCACATTAAAGGGAAAGGTGTTATGGACATAAGATAAGTACATTTAAAAAACTCAATCCATATATACCTTGTGACAAAATAAACCAAACACAAAGCATTCTTCTCAAATTTCTGCCCGGAGGTGGTACTTATGAATACAAATTGGCAAAATAAAATCCCAAATGTCTTAGGCTGAGCTGGTTATGGCTTCCACAGTTCGCATAGCCATTTTCTACTGCAATCTAAATAGAAGAAGAAAAAGAGGAATGCCATACCCACCTATTTTAGAACTATACCCAGAAAAAAACAAGTTCATGTAATTATCTCTTGAAAATGCTGCTTAAGAAGGAAGCTTTTCGCTCTGCGTAAACCAAGGCTGGGAGATCTATGAGACCACCCCACTACTATGACTGTAGTGATTGTACGTGATTAGTAAAAGAGCTTCTTTACTGCAACCAGATTCAGGTTATCCTTTGACAGGACTGGAAAAGGTTCTCCTTGTCTTATGGCACAGAACCATGTCCCAGCTGCCTCTCAGGCTCTCCTCATGGTGTCAAAAAAGAGCATATAGGGTCGATGGAGTGAGCTTCAAGCCCTGTTCACATCACATCGACATCAACAGCATATACAGATTTTGGGATGTGTCACAGGTTTGTCAGTTCTATCAGATCAAGGTATTTCTCCCAGAAGCATCCCTAGATCCCTAGGTGTTATCTTGAGAGTTTTGCACTCTGTCTCATTTTTTTCCCCCCCTCTGGTTTGATTATCAGCAGCCACATTTCCAAAATGGAGATTGCTCTGTCTTCCAATGTTTTCTGCAAGGGCATGTACACCACCTACATGCTCCATGTGATCCTGAAAAGATTTAACAAAGGCACAACTGACATTGGGACACATAGTCCAGGCTTAATGAGTTGATTCTTCTTTAAAGACTGTTCCAAAAGGGCAGCCATATTTTGCGACAGTGAGTTAAGATAAAACGAAATAAACAAATGCTTTGATTTCACCAAAAACTTGACTTGTGCTCTTGATTACCGTTGAAACCAATTGATGATCTGTAATAATTTCAGGATTCATCTGGAGGAACCTCTAACAAAGAGACAGTAGTGCCCTAAGTAGTCTTAAGTCAGTTTAGAGGCTAGTAATAGGCAACGGCTCCTACCACAGGCATGTGATCAATTAATCCCTTTAGTCCATCAATTCAGCTCAAGCAAACCCCACTTGTGTATGTTCTGTGTTGGAGTTTGTGCTGGGCCATTATCTCTATTACTGTGAGCAGCTCTAATCCTGTTTGCCATTGTCTGCATGCGGTCTCCTGTCCAACCAAAACTCCTCTGTATACAGATTTTAGTTTTTCTCATTGTGGGGGATGGACTTTCCCTCTTAACCAGGTTGTTTTAGTGGTTTGTAGTACACCCGGTTATTAGACTGTCTTGAACTTCCTTTACACATAGATTCATAAACCGATATGTGCAGAACTTGCTGCTCAGTGTCCTCATTTACTCCACAAGAGATGCTTTCTCTTTCATGTAGCACACCATGTCACCCACTGACACCTTTTTCTCCTCAGACCTATCCCAATGATTTTCCCAATCTAATCATAAGAAATATTCTTTTAAAATTTTAGTGTTGCCAATGGAATCACATTCACCCTTATCCAGAGATCTTTCCATTTCACTCTTCTTGTTACCCTTGCATTTGGTATCCAAGTGACCAAACAATTTCTTGCCTTTGAGTTTGGTGTCTTTATAGTTCTGCTGGTTGGTAATAAACTGATTGTGACTTTATGTCCCTTTGCAGCCATCTCCACATGTGTTAGCTGTGTTCCAGCTAATCACTGGCTAAGGCTCTACTGCTTACATATATGACGCAAGCTCTTCACACAGGCCTACCATGCATGCTTCTTGCTGTTCTGAAAGGGAAATAAAAAATAAAGAAGACAAGTCACTACAACTGTCTTCCTAGTGGCAATTTTTAACTGACTAGTTTAGAGCAATTCTTGCAGAGAAAAGACCAAAATATCTTCTGCATCTCTTCTGGTGTCCCATTGACCTGCATTAGGGACCCTCTGTGTATTTCTCATCATTACCCCTCTTGTGCATTAACAAAAAGGGAATCAGATTCCTCACATTAATTTCTAGTAACTTTATTTAATCCAAGTAAAATACCTCCGAGTAATATTTGTTGTGGGGTTTCTAAAACATTCAGGCCTTCTGAAGTCTCATTTTCCAACTTTCCCTTGTCACAGAAAAAGCTAGAAATCTGTAGGGTTTTTGTTGTTGTTTTTTTCTTGGTTTGGGCTTTTTTTTTTTTTTTTTTTTCCCTTTAATGAAAACAGACATTCATTTCAGGAACTGAAGCTGGAAGAAAAATACTACTATCAGGAGATAAATAGCAACAGGGGGGAGCTGGCAACACTGTTATCCTGTGTGTGTCTTAGGAGTCTTGGCAATCACATCTCAGCTTCTTGTTCAGAAAAGTTTACTAGTTGACCAGAACAGATTTTCAGCCTCAGGGTAGCACCTGGTAGCTTGGTGAAATACATTCAGCTTGGTCAGTTCTTACCTGGGCTATACTGAATAAAATTGCTAAACTCAGACATTTTCAAACTCTGAACAGCAATTCTGAGTTCTGGATCTGAATTTCAGTTCATACGTCCATACTGGTTTAAGTCAATATCTTTGGTATAAACAGATCTAAATCTATGGGGAAGAGAAAGACATATTTGAAATGCAAATGAAAATACTGTCATTCTAATTTTCCCTAATGAAAATTCAGACCCTGCAGTGAACCCACATAGTTTCAATGCTATTGAACTGAGTTTCATCATGGATCATTGACAGCTATTCCCCCTAGAAGTGTGTTGGTTCAGTGGCAAGAGAAAACGACTGTCCAGCTTCTCCTTAATGGTCCTTGTCATGATAATACAATTTTATTGTCTCCTTCTGGCTCTTTCTTTATCCACTGTAGTTTTAAGAAATTCTTTACTGTGACCAAGCAAAATATGTTTCCACTGTTCAATGACTGATTTTGATCCTAACACATTGGCATGCATATTACTTGTGGAAATGTGAGAGCTGATGTACTGAGAAATATACTAAAGCAGATTTTCTCTGCTCAGTGACAGTGCAGGTGAAGGAAACCAACATACAGAATGTGAGAAGTAGGGTTTTTTTATTGTGCTGGGGACCTGTATCTATGACTTTGACAGTTGAGGGTGCTCAGCTGCTCGCAAAATGAGCCCCAAATCTTCTGCCCTCAGCAAGGTTTTTTATTGCTTTAGCTCTGATTGATGGGTTCAGGGAACTGGAGCCTAAAGATAAGTCTTTAATGGATCACTAAATTGTGACTGCCAAGCAAATTATTGTGTCTAGGTTTTAGAAACTGTACTAACTAGAAGACAGCATATTTCAGGAGTAAAATTTTACTCTGGAGGGAAAACAAAACAACACCATTTTCAGCAGTGGTTTTAATGGCTGATTTGTTCAGAATGTTTACTTGCTGCTGTCTCTTTCTTCACTTCAGCATCTCTTCTTTCTGCCATATACATGTTAGTAGGGTAATTTTATTACCCTTCTTTTATTATTTTTCAACTTTAAGATTGTGTTTCCATAGTTATTAACTCTAAAAAGAGTAAATTTCTTTTTGAAAGGAATATTCAAAGATGTCACATAAGGGAGTTATTCTTTACGTGTGTTTAGACATCTTTATGAAGAAATAGCTTGGACACTGAAATTGTGGCCTCTGCTTTTGTCTCTGTTATCTTCATAAACATTTAATGTGAAATATTTAAAGGCTTAATATAGCTTTTCTACACTGGGGTAACTCTCACAAACCCAGTTTTCACAGCATGCTCACAAATTATTTATCTGGACATTTATCTGGAACATATTTTTAAAACAATATTAATGTCCAATACCTATTTTTGTGTTAAGCATGTGTTGAATTGTCTTTGACAAGGAGTGGAAGCCATTAAGCTTAACAACTATAATAACATCTCATAGGAAATGCTTACCTATGAATTGTTGCTATTGCTGTGTAATAGCAAACCTGGAAACAATACATATCTAGAGAACTCACGGTCATTAACCTTTGTGTTAACAGGTCTGGTTAAAGGTTCAGAGGATGGTAAGCTATGTTTGGAATAATCTTGTGTGTGTGTGTGAATTAGATTGCTTCTCCATCATAATTTTTATGACCTAATTTGTATATTAAAGGTTTATTCAGTTTTGTGTGATTTATTCCTGACACAAAATTGTCACCATAAGGAAACACAGTTTCAGAGCTTAGAAATATATAGTGGTACCCTTTAATTGCAATGCATAAGAAGTAATATTTTAAAATATTTAAATTTAAAAAACCCCTTCAAATCACAATTAAATATGTAAGTAGGAAACAAATTTATGGAAGGATTTGAATTTTTAAAAAGCCTGGTAAATATGTGAAAATTTAAAAGACAACTTTTCCTTAAAAACATTAGGAAATCAGAAATCAGCATTTGGTAATAAAGCAAAAATTAGAATTTGTAAACTAATTTCAATTTTTCAATGAAACATAAATGTCATGTGTATTTAATGAAGCATGTGACAAAATTTCCTATAGATTTTGCCTTAAAAATGGACATGAAGCTGACTTTGATTACCTAAAGAAAGAGGAATATCTTGCTTTTGCACCTGAAATTATATCATGTTTCTGTTGCTAATGGTAGTGTGATTTTGGGTGAAAGAAAAAAAAAAACAAAAAACGTTACACAATCACATTTCATTAAGCCAACAAAATACTGGAAAGAATAATACACATTTTCAAGGGTATTATATTGGATTTCTGGGTGCCTTAGATAACTTCTAGTTTTATTTTGCTTGGGTAAGCATTTTGTGATCATTACAAAGCCCTCGTAGCAATGGAAGTGCAGAGTGAAATAGTCTGGAATGAAAATCATTTGTTTGCTTGGGATGTCTTCAAAAGAACACAGAGATATTGAGGTTTCCAATGTATTATCACCCATATTATAAAATCTGTGAATAACAGAATAGCAATAATTCCCATTTATAGCCAGGAAAATGAATCAAAACTTATTAAATGAACAGTGATGGACAAATGCATCCTATACAGCTGTCATTTTACTTCAGTATATTGTGCTTTTATTATCAAATGTACTGGTCATGTGTCATCTTTTATGTTAAAACCCTAAAATTATAAGATGCTTGTGGTGGTTCTTTAGAGAGACCCAGACGACCATTGTCCCTCGCCGGGGGGATATCACGGCTTTATTCTGGGGTCCTGCCCCCGCTGGCTGGAGCTCTTACTCAGCTCCTTTCCGGCCCCCGCCGTTGCCGGAGAGACCGAGGCCCTGCCTGTCCTGGGGCTTTTTCCCAGCGGGCAGGGCCCAGAGGGACAGGGACAAGCCACTGCCCAGTCAGGGACAAGGTGGGAGTGGAACAGAGTTGGGTTACATTCCAGTGTGGGGGATGGGCGTGGCCAAGCAGGGACAAACCACAGGATACAGTTCCCAAGGGGAACAGGGAAGAAAACATTACAAATACAATATAAAAATGAAACACAATATAAACCCAATTAATGCACTGTAACAGATGCTGTTTTAACTGGGGTAAGGATCTTACAAAATAAATGTTGAGCTTAACTTTGCTGACAGCATGGAATGGTACCAGACTTTGAAATCTCCATGTCCTTCAATTAGTCTTTTTATGTTTGCTGGCCTCTGAGGTGGAATAAAAAATATTTTTAGTGCTAGGATTTCTGAATACAGCCTCATGTTCCATATGGGCTCCTCGAGCATGGATAAAGAAAGAAACTCTTCTTAGACAGCCACAGAGAGGTGAAAAATCAGTGGTCTCTCACCAACAAATGCATCTATGTGTCTTGGTTTTGAAAGACAGTTGTTTGCCAAGAAAAGCTAGAGCCTCCCTTGGAATGGAGAATGTAAACCCCCTTCCCTCCAAATTATTATAATTTTGCAATTAGGGGCTTTCAGGCAAAGATATGGGAATAGGAGTAACAGTTATTTATTCGGAGTATTAAAAAAAAAAAAAAAAAAAGAAAAATACAAATGTAATAATAAAAACAAAACAAAACCCAAAAAAACCCAACCCAACCCAAACCAAACCAAACCAACAATCATACAAACAAAAACAAAACAAAACAACAACAACACCCCACAAAAAAAAACCAAGCAAAGAAACAAACAAAAATCCTGGAAAAAAACCCTGACAAAGTCAGGGATATGGACCTGGCACCCTGTTGGTCAGGGTGTTGGAAACAGTCCAAATAAGTCCTTCTGGAGTAACAGATGTGTTCTGTGGAGTAGAGATGGTCTTGTAGAAAGTCCAGTGGTGACGAGATGGGTCTGGTCTTCCTCTGGGCATCCAGTGGAAAAACTGGATACTTTGTGTCCTTCAGCCCCAGTTTTTATCAAGCTAGGAACAGCTGTCTCCCCCCCACTGTGTAGAGCATCTCACAATGGGATGATGGAATGTGTCATGTCATTGGTGGGCCCTAATGGCCCATTATCAGAAGATGTCCCCCTGGAGGATGGAGGGGTGGTGAAAGAGATAAGAAATAGTGCCCCACCTGGTTTTAATGGCTGGGCCATTATCAGAAGGCATAACTCCCCTCTGGAATTACAAGAGAAGGATAAAACATCTCCCCAAAACCAGCTTTCAACAGATGAAATAGAATGCACATTTTTAGGTTACATAATCCAAGACATTATGGCGACACTGACTCAGTTTAAGTTCTCCCCAGCTTCACATAGAGTATATATAGACAGATGGAAGAATAAAATTACATTAGAGTCAATACTGGAGAGTAGAAACTGGGAGTGCCAGAGAGGTATTTTTTTGTGAAATTCTACTCTTTTTTTTCTCCCAAACTCTTTTAACAATTCTCTCTTTATAGCTTTAACACTGTTAGTACAGGCAGCCTAATTCCTGGAATGGGCAGACAAGGTCTGTAAGTGCCTAATCAGCAGATAATTTATGTGTCCATCTGAGGACACATAAACCTGAAATACGATAGCTATTGGATGCACACCCAGCATCTTCAGGGGCAACAGGAAAGAAAGCAAAACTGCTAATAATGCTTATCTAGAAAAGTGCAGAGTACTACTGAATGCCAATAACCCAAATGGAAGACTCCTTGGAAGAAGATATCTTGAAATCTGCTCCACATCCTCTGTCCTACAAGGAAGTTTGGGCTTATATGAAAAAAATTACCAAAGACAGAAGAGGAGATGCACAAGTGAAATCTCACAAAATACAAGGGGAGGGTAAGATGATGGTAATCACAGATGCCTTTTTCAAATACAGCTAACAGATTTTGTTTGAAGAAGGAGGATTGTCCTAAGGAGGTCACAGTCAAAGATAGTCAAAAGCAAGGAAATCTGTACTGAGATGGAGAGCAAGCATGGCATGAGATGAACTGCCTGACAAATCAGTGTTTGCATATAGTATGGTAGCATACAATAAAAACAAAGAAAGCAAGAAAGCTGTGCTTGCACCTATGGGGAGGAGACATCCTCTGATGAGTGGTGAGTAGGTTGACAGTAGATAGACCAAAGTTCCTGAGTAGACATAGATGATATATTCTTCCAAATTTTACCCTGTCCTGATCAGATTAAAATGACCACTTTTTAGTTCAGTAATTCCTTTGCTATTTGCCATTCATCATCACAAGAACAGGAAGAAGTTGTTCAACATATCATGTATGAAACTCTTGAAATTCTGGTAAGACTGAAATTTAGTACTCATAATGTTCATTTTTTATTAATCAGGAGATGAGAATAATGTAGTGCAGCATTGAAAAAAGCTTTGAAATAAATGCAGCTACAAGTCTAAAATAAAAGGCAGCAAAATGTGCTGTGAGAAATCTTGTCTTGGTAGTTTGGACATGTGATTGAAAAATGTGATATTAGAGACAAGACAAAATGTGTAGATGAAGTGCTGCTGTTCACTAGTACATCCAAATTTCTGTGGATCTCTGATAAGTGGTAGTGTGTAGCAAATTCCAATCTTCTTTTTCCTCAGAGGAATGAGTTCTTTATGAATTACATAAAACAGATTTTGTGGCCATCTGGGATAAATTGCACAAGCATACCTTTGATGATTTTAAAAAAACAATTGAACATATCTTCAGCAGTGACGTTTTATACCATTTTCCAGTTCCCTAGGCATGATGTAATTTCTGTTGCACTGAGATGACAAGAAGCTCACAGCACAGTTTCAGGAAGCTGCAGATATTGACAACCATATCAATTTTGATGATGCATTCCTGGTTAATATAAGGTCTCCCAAGAATTTCAGTGAAGTTTTGGAACATGTTATTATCAATATCTTAATCACATGTTGGAAAATGCTAGAAGACAAAAATCAGGCTGCCCTTCGGATGTCAAAAACTTCCTCAAGAGTTCAAATATATGACTGGAAACCTGATAGTTAGAAGTAAGTGTTCCTGGCATCTGCTCATCTGTGCGTGCCTCAAGAGGTGAATTTGAAGTGTGTGGCTAAACGCAATCTTGTTTGTTACAGGAACAGTATTATGTCTGGACAAACATTCTACATGAAAGGATCCTGTACTCCTCACAGCAGCTCCAGATCTGTGCAGAACCGCGTATTTTAAAAGATGCTCAATAGCTCAGGCCAGTCTCACACCAGCACATGGACACCAGAATAGCAAACAACTAGGGTCACACTTGTTTCATCTGGCACCATTTTTCTGGACTGCCCTTAGGTTACTCAAAGTAGCCAGATCACATCCATCCAGTCACACTGCCACTAAGAGGCACTGAATATGGAGTAAGCAGAAAATTTTCCAGTATGAGATCAGGACTGAAAATGCCTAAAGACATCAGGCTGGGGGTGTGATCAGCTTTACATACTGCAAACTGGGGGAGCAAAAGGGATTGAGAATGTCCAGCACTGTCTGTCTCCAAAGAGAAAACCAAACTGCTCCAAACCGTGTTTCTGTCAAATGTTTATGGCTTGGCTAACCAGTGCCTGCAAAAAATTCAGCTGTTTCTGTGCAGAGCTGGGCAGTACCTTCTCCCTCATAGTCCTGTTAGCATTGCAACCTGCATGAAGCGCTGAGTGTCTGGTTCTGCTCAGCTGAGGCAATATTCTATATCCCAGTAAATACCTCTATTGTTTGTCTTCTGTGTGTTTGCATACAGGTGGTAAACAATCCAAAATTACAGCTACTCTTCAGCCTTGCCTCTGACCAAGAAAGAAATCCATTCTCAAGGGCACCAGGAGACAATTGGTTAGTAGAACAGAAATGGGCATTATGTTTATGTCTGTAGTTGTTCATATTTTTTTGCAGTGAGCTTCTTTAGTATCTCTGCTGCATACTGGGCACACAGGGGCCCATGGACAATTGGTCACTCACCTTTGAAGGAGTTAGCTTTAGCTTGTTCAGTCTTGTCTTTCCATCTGCAGAGAGGACAGCCTTTCCAATTATGTAGTCCAACAGTAACAGGTTATTTTTATACTGAGCCATTTTTGAAAGACATTTGATAAGCTAAAACGCCATCACCTTTTGTTCAGACTTTAGTAATATTCAGAACTGAAACAGCTTATGTACTGTGCTAAAACCCTCTATGTGCTTATGAAATGTGCAAATACCCTTTAAAGAGAGCCAAACAGCTGAAGACCAACTGTTCTTTTCTCTGGAAAAATAATTACATAACTCCATGTATATGTAAAAAAAGAGGGGATGCACAAGTAAAAGTGACAGAGATGATGCTTTTCAACCTGAGATCATAACTGATCTAACAGAGTGAAATGTTTATAGACTGCGCTACTTAATAAAGAAGAAGAAAATTTGTGTCATTAGAAAGTTTAGAAAAAGGGCACCTGAAAGTGTACTTACGTTGGTACCTGATTTCGGGAGAGGAAGAATACCTGGATACATTGAATCTCAAGACCCTCACACAAATTAAGAATGTGATTTTCTTTCATGTAAAGATCACAGAAAATTTGCTGCATTTACGACTGAAAGTTTAAAAATCTAAACACCCCTCCCACCCCCAACAACTGTGTATAAAGTATTCCAGATATCCCAGATACTTTGAGTGCTATCACTCTTGCCTGGTTGGCAGTTTCAAATTGCAGATCTTTGCTAGTCCATTATGTTTTGAAGCTGGGAAACACTTGATCAGCTCTTTCATTCAAATGGTGAATGGTTTAATTTCAGGAGTTTGAAAATAAATGAAAGCTGTCTTTAGATAAGACAGAATAAATGCTATCTTTGCACTTAGTAGAATTACCTCTTGCTGCACAACATGTTGCCTGTCTTGGCTATGCAATGGCCTTTTATTCTGTTCTCTTTTCATTAGTAGTGTATTAGATATTTTCCTTTTAATGCAATTAACATGGCAGTTGATTTTGTGGATGAAGAAGGATCCAGGTAAGAAGAATGTCAGGCAATATATTGATAAAGAAATAAAATTCAGTCTAGTTTGTTTGTTTGTTTAGAAAATACTGCAGAATATCCTAGTTAAATTTAAGTGTGAATTATGATCTTCTCTCAGCACATGGAAATTCTCCTTTGATATCCAGTTTCTAATTTTTAGCAGAGTTGCCAGAGTCAACCATCTCTGTGCCTCCTGGCTAGAGGGCTTGCCCTAATTCTCATGCTAGCTATCAGTAGGCAGAACTGTTGAGATTACTCCCTTTGGAGTAAATCCGTTCTGCTTTTCTTTTCTAGGGAAAAATGATGCTACTTGCTCTTGGAGTGGAGTTTATTTCTGTGCAGTTCTGTCTTCAGATGGATGAAATTTAAGCGTTGGTTAAGGCTTAGAAACCTAATATTTTCCATTGCCTGGCCTCTCCACTGCTTTGCTGTTGATTTGTACTGTTATACTGGGTATAGGTAATTTTAGGAAGATCAGCTAAATACCTCTGGGAATCCTTTACTAGTTTAGCAGCAACTTTCTCTTGGTAGTGGTTTGTGAAAGCATCAAAATACAACTAGCTGACCAGTTGTAGATGATTTTAATATACTTTCACTATTTGCTTTTAAAAAGCATTCTGATAATAATTCAAAAAAGGTATATGAAAAATGTAAACTATCCCTCTATTCTGCTTTTTAAAATAAAACATTAATTTTCTTTTGAAAATGACATGTCTTGGATACTTCTAGCCTTTAAAAGACTTTAGGTAGTTTCTGATAATAAGGATTCTAGTAGTCTACATAAGGATGAAACACGTAATCCACATTCTTCCCACGTTCCTAGTGGGAAATTTAGCTCTCACTATCCAAAACAGTTGTATATTATTGTATGTACTATTAAAGATCTTCTGTTCTGCTGCTGTTAGAAGTGGCTTCTTACCTAGAAAGTATTCACTTCTAGTGCTTTTTACTTCATGTTTGAAAATGTAACTGAAGTGTGTGTATGATGAAAGGTGACTATTTGAGTTCCTAGAAACCCCAAAGAATAAGTGCATATTTATGTTTACTTTAGTGATTTTTTAAAAATTGTTTTCCTCAATATACAGGATCTAAGGAACAATACGATTAGAGTGATCACATTCAACTGTTCTAAATGCCTGCAGATAGTACTCTCTGCCCTTGCAGCTGGAATTGCTGTCTGAAGAAGGATTTGAATAGACTTTGTCCTTTCAATACCACTTACAAAACTTTTGATACCAGTAAGCAAAATCTATTTTTTATTTCATGATTGTAAAAATTATTTTTTCTCCTTTTGCAACTAGAAGTTTTGAAACAAAAAGATGTATTTGGTTTGAATGAGATTACATCAGTTTTTTTCATGGTAAAAAAAAAGGTTTTATACATCACTAGCTGAGAAACACTAAATGCACAGATGGGGACAGAGATGATTCTCTTTCATAGGATACACAGTTGGCATGAATGCAAACGAGAAATTTGGGAACTGAGGTTTAAATTTATTCATTATGAACATTTTGGTTACTTATTTGGGACTCTGGTGAAAAATTTATGGTATGAATTAGAACCCTTTGAGCTTGTTTGAAATTGGGGAAGTCGGGTTCCCATGAAGACCTTTATGTTGGGATTTAATTCAAAAAAACCTCCCGATTTTAGTCATCCACAAGCCTTCCAATTGTCCAAACTCCTGCATGAAGATTCTAGTGTGGGATTCAGCTACCTTGTAACAGCACCTGTGCTACTCAGTTGTGCGAGATTTGCTTCCTGGGCTTGAGCAGCCTCTCCAGGAAGAAAAGGTCCCTTGTGGGTCCTACATCATGTTCTGTGGAAGTGTCTCAGATGTCCTGTGACATCTTGGACACACTGTAGTGTTGGTAGCTGCATCCTGCTCCCAGCCAAGGGAGGCTGGAGAGTCAATCATTCACTTAATCCAAAAGTGCCTATATTCATGGCTTCTTTATAGAGCTATGTTATATAGGTTACCATTTAAATGCATATCTCTCCTACAGGTCTTGTATAATATTGCCAGTCTGTGCGGGTTTTGGACATGGAAGGAAGGATCTGTTGGCATGGGCATCTATATTTATGCCTTTGTGGCTGGTAAGCTCAGTACCTCTGTAGGCATTTTAGATTGTATTGGCTTTACCCATGGACTGAAGAAAGCTTGACCTCATATTCAGACTCATGCCCTGGAAAATTTGATACCTTGGGAAGAAAGAGATAACATTCTTTAAAGTAGGATTTTATCCTTATCAAAATGTATTTCTGCATTCTGGAGATAATATATGCTTGTTTCTAACATTTCTTTTCAGAAAGGACATGTCAATTCTCTGCTTCTGCTTTATTTCCCAGGATAATTCAGGCTGCATGGGTAGAATAATTGTGAAAAGTGAGCTACACAGTTTTTAAAAAAACAGCTTGGGACAAAATATTCCTATTACCTTTATTTTCTTATCTGACTAAGAGGTTTTGCAGATGCTTAACATATGAAAGCTGAAGCATTAGCCAGGAGGTCAACTGAGCTTCAAATTCTCTTTCTGGCAGAAATTAGTCAGCAAATTGATACTGCAAAGAAAGAAGAGAGAGGAAAAAAAAAATGCGCCATAACACATTCAAACATGGTTGGTAGACTATGTCCGGTTGCGTCCCCGCTCCGGGTGGGAGCTGACCCCCAGCTAGCTCGGGTCAACACAGACACAAAGTTTCCAGTTCGTTTTGGCTTCTCGGCTTGGCAGCTGGACTCAAAGGTGACAGTCAACAGCAGCAGAAGAGAAAAGGCTGGCTCTCAGCTTAGCAGGTTAAAGGATGTTTATTAGCAGAGATCTCCAAGCTCCGAGGCGAGCGGCTCGGAGCTTCCAGGCTGAGAACCCCGCGGCTGAGAGCTTCTAGGTGGAGAACCTGGCGGCTGAGAGGGTTTGCTCCTCCCTCCCACCCCCTATAAGCGGGGGAGGGTCCCAGGGAGGATACAAAAAAGACCACAAATCAGGGGTTTCAGGGGGTAACAAGGTGTGCCCACCCCCAAGCTTCAGACCACTAAAATCCAGAGCCAAAGGAATTTCCCCCAGGCTACCTATCACATGAAGCCCTCTGCCGGAGATTTCACAATCTGGGAGGGACCCCGGGAGTGATAGGCAAGCTGCCCCAGAGAGGGGGGTTGGGGCAGAAGGGATGTTACATATCATGTGAGGTATGGGATGATTGACACAAAACACCTTATTATACAGACAACACAAAAGGGATACAGAATTGGGGATACAGTAAAACGAACCATAACATAAACTTCTTACAAAAATCTAATAAAACAGTTCTGCACCACCACATCTCCCCCTTTTTTGTTTTAATGACAGGAGTAGGGCTGGAACGGAGGAGGATGATATTCGAAGTCCGGGTAACTCTCGGTGAGCCACTCTGGCTGAGTGGGCCACTCCATCTGAGGTTCATCCTCTGGGTGTCTTCTGTCTTCTGGGTCTTCCTCCAGTTCCACGTCTTCCTCCCATCCAGGCACGGATGATACAGCAACATGGTTCACAGAGGGGGCATGTGTGGTGCTAGAAATTAATCTACTTAACATTTTTTTGATGATACCAAATCCAATTAAAATTAACAGAATAACAAACAAAAATAACAAAACTGATTTCAAAATTGAACCCACCCAGCCCGAAATTCCCCAGTCCCCAAACAATCCATTCAACCAGTCACCAGTCTCTCTCTTGATGTCATTCACCATGTCTCGGATATTCTGGATGGCTTTGTGGACATCTTCAGCCTTTGTTGACAGATTGAAACAGCACAACCCCTCAAACTCCTCACACCGATGTCCATGGAGGAGGAGGAGATAGTCGATGGCTGCCCTGTTTTGCAGCGTTGCCTGCCTTGTCACTTCCTCGTCTGATAGGAGGCTGGCCAGCGCATTGGAAGTTAAATTTGCTTGTTTTGCTACCCAACACTCCAGGTGAGCTAGCTCACCCAGAGCCTTTGCAATCGATACCCAGGGTAGAAAGACTGTGACTGCCACTCCCTTTACTTTTGACCAATGTATAATTTCTGAGTCACAGTTGGCATCGAGTGAGGTCAGATCTCTCTTTTGTACCTTTATTCTGGTGGAATTCTTCTGCTGCCAATTCATGAGAGTGGTCTTGTTGGGGGAAAATAAGCCTAACCGGCCAAAAGTACATGGTCCTCCTACAAGGCGAGGGGGGATGCCTGCCCATGCTCTATCCCCACAAATTAAGAATACACCTTTAGGAAGGGTCAGGGGTTTCTCATCAGCAGTCGAGGCCATCTCCACATGGGCGATTCGGCCACACCATATTTTTGCTGTGTAGAAGTCCTTGGTCTGATAGACAAACTGATAGGATCTCTCCTGACCCTGAGGGGGGGTAAACATAAAATGAACACAAAAGGAAGCATTTGAGGAGCCTAAAATTTCTAACTCATTGAGAGGGAAACTTAAGGTTGAGAGGGTGGATATGTATTTTTTCCACAACAGGAATGGATTTTTAACAGGGAATGTGATTTCCACATCTAGAAAGGAATCAGGTGGGGATATCTGGGATACAGATTGACCTTTAGAGCTACCCTCTCTATTGGCTTCCTCTGTGATCTCTAAGAGCCTGGCGGGTAACTCCTTGGGCCCATATGGGATCCCCACAAGGCAGGTCATGAGTGGATTGTCTGCTGACGTGGCTGAGAGGCAAATGTGGTCCTGCCCCATTGCCCTGGCGAGAGTTGCCCAAACGTTGGCTTTGGGCTGGGGCACTATGTCCGGTTGTGTCCCCGCTCCGGGTGGGAGCTAACCCCCAGCTAGCTCGGGTCAACACAGACACAAAGTTTCCAGTTCGTTTTGGCTTCTCGGCTCAGCAGCTGGACCCAAAGGTGACAGTCAACAGCAGCAGAAGAGAAAAGGCTGGCTCTCAGCTTAGCAGGTTAAAGGATGTTTATTAGCAGAGATCTCCAAGCTCCGAGGCGAGCGGCTCGGAGCTTCCAGGCTGAGAACCCCGCGGCTGAGAGAGTTTCTAGGTGGAGAACCCAGCGGCTGAGAGAGTTTTCTCCTCCCTCCCACCCCCTATAAGCGGGGGAGGGTCCCAGGGAGGATACAAAAAAGACCACAAATCAGGGGTTTCAGGGGGTAACAAGGTGTGCCCACCCCCAAGCTTCAGACCACCAAAATCCAGAGCCAAAGGAATTTCCCCCAGGCTACCTATCACATGAAGCTCTCTCACGGAGATTTCACAATCCGGGAGGGACCCCGGGAGTGATAGGCAAGCTGCCCCAGAGAGGGGGGTTGGGGCAGAGGGGATGTTACATGTCATGTGAGGTATGGGATGATTGACACAAAATACCTTAATATACAGACAACACAAAAGGGATACAGAATTGGGGATACAGTGAAACGAACCATAACATAAACTTCTTACAAAAATCTAATAAAACAGTTCTGCACCACTACAGGGCACCAACCATCCGGAGACAGGTGCAGTGAGACTGGCAAGCAGGAGGACACCAAGGAGCAGGTGAAACTTCCTCAGCACAGGGGATTGGCGCTGGACAGGTTCCATCAGGACTAGAAGAACTAAAACAAACAATCAGCATTCAAGCAGGGGTCATTCAGGAAAGCGAAACCATCCGGGGAAAAATCTTCCCTCCTTTTCCTCCTAAAAGCTGCCTGAGTAACCTGTGGCAGTTTCTTTTTCTCCCCCGAGACCTTCGGGACATAGGGCCTCACCCATTTTGATGGTAACCATCTCGGCCCCGTGGGGGTGGACACGCAAGCGTACCCACGGCCCCACGTGACTAAATCATGAGGTCCCTCTGTCCTTCCAGTCTCAGGGTCCCGGACCATGACTGGCGGCCTCTCTTTGATGTTTAGCTGAGGGTTTGCCCCGAAATGACGAACAATGGGAGGGTTTAAAAACTCAAATGTGCTGTTTAAAAAATTCAAAGTGAATAGAGCCCTGGCCAATCGGGTCTGTGGTGTTTCTGTTTTCAACACCGGTTGTTGTTGGTTAAGGACCCTTTTGATTTCTCTGTGGGTCCTCTCCACTACAGCTTGGCCTGTTGGGGAATGAGGGATGCCGGTTTTATGACCCACTCCCCATTGTTGCAGGAAGCTGCAGAATTCCTTGGAACGGTACGCTGGGCCATTATCAGTTTTTAATTCTTTTGGGATGCCCATGAAGGAGAAAGCCTGGATGAGGTGTTTAATCGCATCCAAGGTCTTCTCCCCTGCGTGGGCAGAAGCAAAAACTGCACCGGAAAAAGTGTCCACAGACACGTGCACATATTTAGATCGGCCGAATTGGGGGATATGTGTCACGTCAGTCTGCCACAGCTCACAGCTGTTCAGACCTCTGGGGTTTACTCCTGCACTCAAGGTGGGGAGTGCATGCTGATTACATGAGGGACACGTAGCCACAATTGCCTTGGCCTGTTCCCGGGTGATGTGAAACCGGCGAACAAGGCCAGGCGCATTCTGATGATGAAGCTGATGGCTGAGCTTTGCCTGCTCAAAAATGCTTGGCAATGGGGCCATCGCTGCAGGAGCAGCAAGAGCATCAGCCCTTCTGTTCCCCTCAGCTACAAACCCTGGCAAATCGGTGTGTGATCTTGTATGCATCACAAAAAATGGCTGCTCCCTGTGGGAGACAAGCTTGACAAGCTTAGAAAGCAGCTCAAACAGTGCGGTGTTAGACACTTCCTGCAGTATTGCCTGATCTGCCCTCGATACCACCCCCGCTACATAAGCGGAGTCCGTTACTAAATTGAAGGGTTCGGGGAACCTTTCGAAAGCCCTGACGACAGCGGCCAACTCAGCAACCTGAGGTGATCCCTCCACCTCGGCAACATCTGCCTCCCACTGCTGAGTCTGAGGGTCCTTCCAAGTCATAACTGACTTGTGGGACTTTCCGGACGCGTCCGTGAAAACTGTCAGGGCCTCTAAAGGCTTCCTGCTCCGAACATCTTTCAAATTCAGTGTGAATTTGGCATCCTGATTAAAAATTTTGTGGGCTGGCCGATGAATTGAGATTTGCCCAGTGAAGGAATCTAGAGCAAACTGCAGTGCTTCATTTTCCTGAAGCAGGTGTTCTAACATTGCCTTTGTAATCTGGCCCGATCTTAATCCAATTGGAATGTGAATGCATTCAAAATCACACCCTGCCAATTCCCTGATCCGAACTCTGGCTTTTCGGATCAGTTCAGCCACCAGTTCCTGTGGACGTGTCATTCTCTTGGACCTTTGATGGCTGAGAAAGACCCATTCTATGATTAGAAGTGGGTCCTCTCTGCCCTGGTCCTTTTTGATGTTATTTCTCCATTGGAAAATGACTCCATGGAGGTGTGGCAATTTCCCCATTATTATAAATTTGAAAGGCAGGTCTGGATCACACCTGTGAGCCTGCCGAGTGGACATGAGATGCTGTACCTTTTCCAGCGCCTCCTTCGCTTCCGGGGTTAGTTCCCTGGGAGAACTCAGCTCCTCTCCCCCTTTCAATAAATTGAAAAGAGGGGCTAGGTCCTCAGTTGTGAGGCCCAGCCAGGGTCTCACCCAATTCAATGCCCCACACAGCTGATGGACATCTGCAAGGGTCTGAATTTTGGCCTTGATTTCCAATTTTTGCGGCACAATGGTCCGCTTGCCAATTTCCAGCCCCAGGTACCTCCAAGGTGGCATCCTTTGAACCTTGTCTTCCTGCAGCTCGAACCCTGCAACAACCAATGCATTAATTGTCAGGTCAAGTGCGTGGGACAAGACATCATCGGTGGGAGCACACACAAGCACATCATCCATATAATGATGGATGATTGCTTTCTCTGCGGCTACGCAGACCGGGGATAGCAAGGAAGCCACATACCACTGGCAGATGATAGGTGACACCTTCATCCCTTGGGGAAGAACCCTCCAATGGTAGCGTTTCCTCGGGGCTTCTCGGTTAACAGTGGGAACCGAGAATGCAAAACGTGGTGCATCGTCAGGGTGTAGGGGAATATGGAAGAAACAATCTTTTATATCTATAACAGCCAATTTCCAATTTTGTGGGAGCATGGTCGGGGTAGGCATCCCAGGTTGAAGAGAGCCCATGTCTTCTATCACATTATTAATTTGTCTGAGATCTTGGAGGAGTCTCCACTTGTCCTTCCCCGGCTTCCGGATAACAAAAACCGGCGAATTCCAAGGGCTGGTGGTCTCTACAATGTGACCCTTAGCTAACTGCTCCTCCACGAGCTCTTCGAGCGCCTTCAATTTCTGTTTTGAAAGCGGCCACTGTTCAACCCACACTGGTGCATCTGTTTTCCAATTCAGCTTGTGGGTAGGGCGCTCCTCAGCGACCGCCGCCCAAAAATCCTGTGGGGGGTCTGGGATGTCAATCGTGACTCCCCACTGGGCCATCAGGTCTCTCCCCAACAAGGGTTCCCTATAATCCAAAACAAAAGGGCGTAAACTGGCCAACTGCCCTTTTGGCCCCTTAATTTGCACCACACTCTTTGATTGTCTGGCCAATTGCATTCCCCCTATTCCTTGCACGTGTCCTGCCACGTTTTCCAAGGCCCAACGTGACGGCCAGTGCTTAGCTGGGATTACAGTCACGTCTGCGCCTGTGTCGAGCAGGCCTGTGATGTTAATGGCCTCATCACCCACCTGTAACTCACATCCCACCTGGGGTTTCACTTCTGTGATGTTGTGCACGGGACAAGCTGTTGGTATGTTGTCCTCTTCCAGGTGTTCCCAGGTGGGTATGATCTGGGCAACTGTCTGCCCTTTAGGTAGGAATGTTGGTGGGTGAGTGCAGCGTAGCCAGAGAACGAATTTTCCAGGATTGTTATCAAGTGTTCCTGGAAGAATTTCGATCTCTTTTGGGGTGTGTTTGCAGTCTCCCACAACGATGAGCTTACCTTTGACCCTTGGCCAGGTACCCTGCTCACTGTTGTCAACTGACACAAAATTCCAGTTGTCGTCTTTCAGGTGCAAACCCTCCGTGAGCTGCAACCTGTAGGGGGTATATTTAGAATTGGTTGTCAAAATTGGTTGTGCCATGTCATGGTCTGTGTAAGTCATTTCCAGTGTGTTATGTTTGCTGCCACCCTGAATGGGGCATTGCAGCTTCTCCTTCTTTTTCCCTGGAATTGCCTTGTTTAAAAGTCAATTTCACAGGGGTGCGTGACGCCCAGAGACTGTTCTTCGGGCTAAATCAGCCCCAGTCCGTTCGCAGGGTCCGCCTCGTCTCCGGGGGGCCCTGCGTGGGCGCTGGACGCTCTGTCACCGTGGAGCCGTGCTCCACGTGGTCCAAGCTGCTTCTGCCGGCGTGGTGTGCCCCACGTTGGGCGCCAATTATGTCCGGTTGCGTCCCCGCTCCGGGTGGGAGCTGACCCCCAGCTAGCTCGGGTCAACACAGACACAAAGTTTCCAGTTCGTTTTGGCTTCTCGGCTTGGCAGCTGGACTCAAAGGTGACAGTCAACAGCAGCAGAAGAGAAAAGGCTGGCTCTCAGCTTAGCAGGTTAAAGGATGTTTATTAGCAGAGATCTCCAAGCTCCGAGGCGAGCGGCTCGGAGCTTCCAGGCTGAGAACCCCGCGGCTGAGAGCTTCTAGGTGGAGAACCTGGCGGCTGAGAGGGTTTGCTCCTCCCTCCCACCCCCTATAAGCGGGGGAGGGTCCCAGGGAGGATACAAAAAAGACCACAAATCAGGGGTTTCAGGGGGTAACAAGGTGTGCCCACCCCCAAGCTTCAGACCACTAAAATCCAGAGCCAAAGGAATTTCCCCCAGGCTACCTATCACATGAAGCCCTCTGCCGGAGATTTCACAATCTGGGAGGGACCCCGGGAGTGATAGGCAAGCTGCCCCAGAGAGGGGGGTTGGGGCAGAAGGGATGTTACATATCATGTGAGGTATGGGATGATTGACACAAAACACCTTATTATACAGACAACACAAAAGGGATACAGAATTGGGGATACAGTAAAACGAACCATAACATAAACTTCTTACAAAAATCTAATAAAACAGTTCTGCACCACCACAGTAGACTTCTGTTTTGTTTCCCATTAATGAAAAACAAATTGAAATTAAGAGGATTGTGAAAGATAATGTAAAAGAGTAAAGCTTTAACATGAAAAAAAAGGGCTTGATTTAGCAGTTATCAGTGATATCCTTCTATATTCCACCATATTTCATGATCAGATTTTATTTCTAATGCAGTTCTGTTTCCTTGCAGTTTGAGTAATCACATTGATTGGTCCTTGAAATTTTTAGAAGAAATATACTACTTGCTTTTGGAGAAATTATCAATGATTTAATTCTTGGAAGTGTTCTGTGTATGGGTCAAAATTTTGTAAAAAGTGCTCACTGCACCCCTGGCAATCCCTTTTGTAGAGGGTCCTTTGCAATTTTATTGGAGTTATTCTTTCCAAAATCCCTCACTCTTAGACTGAAATATTTTGGTTTTGTAGGAACCATGCCCTGTATATTCTTACATTCCTATATATATCCTTATAGCTGTTAGCTATTACATTAACTGATCATTGTTTAACTACACTTTTCATAATCTATTATTAATGAATATTTTATTTTATGTGCTGTATTACTTTGCCAAATGAAACTGCTGTGAAGTTAATTACTGTGCAGGTTTTCTTAAGGTGAAGATGAGAGAAATTGCTTTTGCAGCAAAATTTGTCTATAGAATTTGTTGTGTCATTACAGGATAATGCCAACAACATAATCTCTCAAGAAGCAAAGCAGTTCTCAGCTTCGTCCTATTGTTAGTGTGACTGATTAAGCACTTGTAGAGCTGAATCCTGCCAGGGCAAAAATCTGCAGCTTTGTAATTTAGTCTGCATTCAATTGTAAAATGAATGGTACACTTCCATAGTCTTTGAAATATCAAGCCTTTTTTTTTTTGTTTCTATTTCGACCTACTCAGGTACTAATGCTCATTTAAAAATACATTCTTTCCACACATCCATCCACTCCAGGCTGCAGTGGCTTTCTGCAGGCAAAATTCAATGGAGGAGGCTCTTTTGTTCTCTATTGCACTCCAGGGATTTCTGCTGTTGGCAGCTGCTATGTTTTTGGAAACTTCAATGTGCTCATGATGCTTTCAAATGTCTTTTTGCTGAAAGCAGTTTGAGTCCAATTTAAAACATATATTTCTTCCATTACAATTGACATAGATTTTAATTTCAGACTGAAAGAACATTGATTTATCATTTGGCTTTTCATGGTGCTTTTTATAAAGGCTGTGTTCTGCCTGCCCTTCTAAGAGAAGGAGCACTTTACAAGGCTTTAGGGAAGAATGGTAGGTGACTCTGGCACTGAACTGGGCTCTATATGCTATGAATCCTTCTGTCAGGACACCTTAGCCCAGCGTAGCCAGAAGATGGGCTCAGCTGCATCTGGACAGAGTAAAAGGGAAGGAAAGAATTTTTTGGTCAAGGGATGGCTTCCTGAGAGCTTTATTCAGACTCTCTGTAGACTATTCTCTGTTTCAAATCATAATACTCAACTCATCACAGCTGAAAAATTCTGTAGTAGGAGGCCTTTAGCTGTCTGGGCAGAAGTGAAAGCTTTCTGTCACCTTAGGTAACTCTCCTTCTTTCATATTTTAAAAATGAAGAAATTGAACCATGTTTTAGATAATAATCCTTGATGATCAGTCCACCTATTTTTCCATTAAATGATGAAAAATACTAGGTATTTTACCTCCATTCTTGTATATCCATTGCTTTTGGTATTCGGGCAAAATAGCTGGATTTTTCTCAGTTAAGAGATACACCCAGTTGATGGCATCCCAAATATTATATCCATCTTTCTTTTATATGAAAGATTTTTAATAATGACCATTTGAAAGAGACCACTTTTTAATCTTAAAAGCTGATTTTTTTTGTGAAGGAACTGTGTTCAAATTGATGCTTTCAATTGACAGAAGAATTGCAATAGTATTGTACTTATATAACAGACCTTTATAGCAACAAAAGAAGAAAACATAAAGTGGATAAGATGATTGAGGAATTGTTTGTTCAGGTGGTGAAAGGCAATGTAATTATTTCAAGCTTCTGATGACGCTTTTGGAAAATACATGGGAGAATGTGGCTGGAGTCTTTCTGCTGACATAGCCCAATTACAAAAGCTTTGAGAAGCCATGGGGATCAGGATCCAAATTTCTTTCCTTATTTTTCTGCTTCATGTTAAATTATGAAAAAGCACAAGTAAAATTGCCCTGGGCCCTCCACTTGTGTTACTGTTGTCTGCTCAGCATGGGAAATTAGGCTTGAACGGTTCAAAATCTGGACTATGTGAGGATATAATGGCAGAATTTGGATGTACTTAGTCAAAGTTCCTCTCAATCATGCAGCATGCACTCCCATTGGTTTGAAGTCAGAAAGCTTAAGTTGTTAAAAAATTATATGCAAACTCAATCAGCTCTTCAATCTAGATTTTGAATAGCCAAAAGACCAGCTTCCAGTGATTTCAGACAATTGCTTGGCTCATGCTGGAACAGAATCACTGATAAATGTTTCCAATTGTACCCTTCATTATGACTTTTCAATGCATCTTTAACTTCTTGGAATTGGAATTCACTGTGTGCATTTGATTGCAGCCCACCATCCCATGCTGAAAACCCCTGTTTCTTGGTATTAAAACTCTCGGTATAATTAGACTATTCATGGCAGCTAGTAACAGATCCTTTTCCAGATGTTGGAACTTTCACAGCATTGCTTGTAATTTTTTTTAAAGCAATTTGTTGCATCTCTCAAAAAACTCAGAGGCAGTCTATTACTGCTGCAGCATTCACCTTATTATAGGCAACTTTTAAAGTCTTTTGACTGAATTCTTAAATGAAAGATAATTAGGAAAGGTGGAGAAAATTCAGCTAAAAACATTTGATTATGGCTTTGTGCATTTCACTGCTTTGCTCTAACTAGAAAACATGAAGAGAGATAGTACTGATGCATTAAGAAAGGAGAAATAGTATTTTTCAAATATTAATAAAAATTTTGCAAAGCTTTCTCCAGCTTAAAATATGGATTTTTTCAGCAATTAGTCCCCATATCCTGCTAGGTCTGCCATGATATATTTTATTGTTTATAGAAGAAAGGTTCTGCAACAGATTGAGGCATGGGCATGCTTAATACTTCACCAAAGACCATTGGTGTGATGGATAATTGGGATGATAAAAAGAGGATCACCACTATGAAAACTGACACAGGGCTGTTCCAGCTCCTGCAGGACCAGGAAATAAAGTGCCTTAAATTGGTTTTAGGCATTTCTGTTCTGCTGCAAACAGCAGCCTCTGACTGCATGCCAAGTGTGCCATTGAGAATGGTCTGCCTGCACAGGGAAATCATTACAGTAGGGCACCATTTCCAAGTGCCACAGCTGTGCTGTAGGAACTGTTGTCTAGATACGTGTCCTGCTTGGGAGGTGGAAAAGAACCACCTCCCAAGAGGGGGAGAGATGATACAGGGCTCTCTCTGCATGTCACCTTGACTTCAAAATGCACCAAGTAGACACCAAATAGATTTTCCCATGGTGTGCCACACAGATCTCATCAATGGAGAGATTCCCAGTCTTTGAAGAGTTGTATGATTTACTCTCATCTACAGTCGTATACTTCTATTTTTAAAAGCAACTATTTTAATATCATATAATCATAGAATAAATACCACATTGGAGAGAATCTCTAGGATCATATGATCCCACTTTTTCTGACATAAGCACAGTCTAGACACAATCCAGCACTTGTCCAGCCAAATCTTAAAATATTTGTCCAAATCTCCTGTCCAATACTGGGGAATCTGACACTTCCCTGAGAAGACAGTTTCAATAGATGCTGTTTTTATTGTGAAAAATATTCCTCCTGTGTCCAACTGGAATCATACCATGAATAAATTTTACCCATTGCCCCATCTCTTTTCCAGCTGGCTCCTTCTAAAAAGGCTTTTCAGCCACTCTTTAAATACTGGAATATGGTGATAAGGTCTCTCTTTCTCTTTTCAATGTTGACCAAATCCAGCTCTCTAAGATTTCCTCATATGGCAGCCTTCCAAGTCCTTGGATCATCTTTATCTGGAATCTCTCCAGGCTGGAGACTTTATCTGATAAATAATAATAATAATAATAAAAATAAAAATTAAAAAAAAAAAGAAAAGTGCAGGCAGGATGAAAATCTCTTGCATTTGTGGAGACATATGAGCAACTCTTGAGATTTCTACATCAAAATTGATCACAAATTATTTCATAACTATCTCCTCAATGACATAGCTTGTCTTGTTTTGTGCTCACAATGAAGCAGGTCCAATATAATACAAAATTCTTTTATAGTTGTCTTAGAGAAGACTCTTGTATGGGACGAATGATATCACGAAATCAACCACCTGAGACAGATGACCCAAGTTTTATGGAAAATAGACTGTTCTCATATCCTTCCAGATTCCAGGACCTGTCTGTAGTCTGATCAGCACTACAAGCTGCTCAAACAGACTTTCTGCTCAGGAGGCTCTGCCAGGAGTTTTACAAGAGCTTAAGTCAGCTCAATTTTCTACATGTTTGGATTTCCACCCAAAATTTGTTCTACAAGATGGTCTGCTGTTGAAGGCATGTCATTTAATCATTTCAGTGAGCATGCAGGATGAAATTACCTATGGGTTGTAGATGTAAGGATACTACTTGAGTGTTGGGCTTGGGCTTGCCAGACGCTCCTCTGGTGGCAGTGATGTGGATTGATCACATCCGTCCTTGAGAGTCTAATTTTTGAGCTGTAATGAAGATGGTACTGAAGAGCAAATAAAACATTTTTCTTAGAAACATGTGGAATGAGCCAGGAACACTACCATTCTGGCTCAGTAGAATGATCCCATGCTGGCTAACCATGGGAGAGAGTTGTTCTCAAAGATCTGAGAGTCAGCATATGGACTGCTACAAGAAGGCACAACTTAGTAGTCCATGCAGAGAAGTTAATAGGATTTTGGTGGGTTACCGACATTTACAATATCACTTTACTTCTTTCCTGCCATAAACTGAAGCATTGGTAGAACTTCCTCACAGCCTGATTTTGTTCTAGATGATGTCTGCTAGTTGGCTTTTGAGATAAGGGAGAAGCATAAGAGTTACAGAGCATTAACCCATAGGTTTCTTATTTTCTTTGGGAAGTACTGGAGTTCTCAGTGGGCTTTGCAGACAGTTCAGGCTAGCTAAGAACGCTGTGGATGCACCCAGTTTCCAGAGCTTTGTGACTGACTTGTATTTAAGCCAGGAAAACATCACTCTTGGCAGCATTGCTCTTAACATTGTACTTATAACCCTCACCCTTGTCCTGTGCTGACCCACTCAGTTCGCAAATGGTGTCTGTGGAGGGACTGGAGACCTTATTTCTATCACATATATTTTTCACTTAAACTTTTTTACAACATCACATATTCCTTAGGGATATCTCTGTGGCTGTGGCTTCTTCCTAGAAGTGTTTGCTTCCTTCTTGGTGGTGATACCTTGGCATGTGCCAAGAAAATGAGAATTTATATAAAGTTCTGGAACTTTTCTGAAGGGTTTAATTTCTTTCCCTCCTCTTACTCCATATGGCCCAGTATAGTGGTATGAAGCACTGCGCTTTTGCCACAAGAAGAAATCAATCATGAACTTGGTCAGGGGTGGACTGATGTACTAAATACACTGACACAGTTTGTATGTGAATATGAAGAAGTTTCAGTTTTATTTCCCGAGATTCAGGTGGTTTTAGAGTTTTTTTGCCTTCTGCAAAGCCCTGAGCTAGATGCAAGAAAGAGATGGAGACTTCAGGTTATGATTTTTAAGGTTGCATGCTCTGTTTATTGTTTCTTATCTTACAATTTTCTCAGTGCCCAACTAAGATCTGTGCAGCTCCTCTGGCACCTGATGACTCCTCCTGCATTGGGCTGTCGTTATCTTTTATACTAATTGCTACCTATTCTTTATTTATCATCATTATTTGCCAATACCTATCACTTATACTAAACAGGTCATCTCTACTTTGACCCAATCTCCTTAAACTACTTTGTGCCACTGTCACTGCAGAAAATGGAGTGAGGGAAGAAGAAAGAAGAAGCAGGAGACAATGCCCAAAATCCTCCATCTTGCTCCCATCTACTTCCACACTAAAACCCCAAACCCACTGTTTTTCACCCTGTGATAAGCTAAACTACTATCTTTCACACTCTTGTGGCCTGCAATCCATCCCGCAGTGCAGGAAGCCTTTCCCATGGACTGGGATCAAAGCCAGTGTCTTCCTGGGCTCTGTGCCAGGGTCCCAGACCCCCGTGTCCAGGTCCCAGACCTTCCAGGGCAAACAAAGGAATGTCCTGGACTACAACAAAGAAGGTTGGACTAGACGATTTCCAAAGGTCCTTTCCAACCCTAACAGTTAAGTGGTTCTGTGGTATCAACCTTACAAGGGTGTCAGATGATGCTGTGGCTCTGTTGTCTTTAATTCTTTGCCCTTCTTGAAATAGCAGTGCTGCCCTGGCAGCCTGTATAAAGCAGTTTGAATTGTGTAGTGTTCCATGTGTATCCTTACTACAGGAGTATGCCCTCAAGGGATAGACCAAATCCTCTTTTGACTATAGGATGTTGCTAAAAGACTGACATGGTTCCTTCCTTAGCTCAGATACTGGGGTGTGTTACTGTGCTGCCACATCCGCTCCGATGGAGATTGGCATACATGGTGTAGGATTGCTTCTTCAGAGAATGCACATCAATGTGAATTTCTGCATATTTGTAAGAAGACATGACTGGAGATTATGTAAAGCTTAGTGTTTTAACTGTTTATGTAGCTCAACAGACAGAGGGATGTAAACGGACTGTCACTCTAAAATTGCAACATTAAATTACTTCCTAAAGCAATCATTGTTTCTGATTTTTTAAAACTCATACAACACATTGAAACAAGAGGGAGAAGCCAAATGCAGAATGAAACTGAAGCTATAAATCTGCTGAAGTTTCCAGAGTTATTCTGAAGCTAATTATAACTGTATGCAAAGCAAATGAAGTGAGAACTGACTTAATGGAGACTACTACCTCCCACGAGCTAATGAGGCATGCTTTATACCAATATCTCTTCAAATTGAAAAATTAATCATGAGAGAAAGAAAGAAAGAAAGAAAGAAAGAAAGAAAGAAAGAAAGAAAGAAAGAAAGAAAGAAAGAAAGAAAGAAAGAAAGAAAGAAAGAAAGAAAGAAAGAAAGAAAGAAAGAAAGAAAGAAAGAAAGAAAGAAAGAAATGAATTGAGGAAGTTGTTTAAGAATAGTATAGAAGACCAGAAAAGCAGTAAGACCCCTGCTGTTCAATGTTTTCCCTTGACATTCTTTTCTAAGCATCTAGTTGGCTCTCAATTTTTTTTTGTCTATCTTCATAGGCATTTTTAGTGCCACTGGGCTAAAAAAAACCAAGAAAACCCTGTTGATTTGGGACAATTTTTTTCCCTGTCCTACTTGGACGTTTTCCACAGTACTTAGTTTTAAAGCTGTGTGCCCAGTACTCTGTAGTAAGAAGGGCAGTTGAGCTGGCTGAGGTTGCTTCTTTTCTTCCAAGTATGGGACAGGACTTTTCAGCCCTGATATAGAAAAAGCTTATCTTTGTTCCCTTCATGGCTCAGTTAAGCTGGAATAACTTGCCTTGTGGTGAACTATCTTGGCTATAAAACATCCTTAGCCAGGAATAAACATCCTTCCCTGAACGCATGGGAAAGGATAAGCAAAAATTCATGACTGACATACACAGAACTTCTACTAAATATAAAAGCCCACCACAATTTTCATAAAATCAGAAGTCTGTTATGCACTCTCTGAGTGTGTAGGGAGGTGTCCTGGAAGTAGATGTCGGCCTTGAGTTACTTTTCCGGAAGCTGAGTGAAAGGAGACCTCTGCACACCACTGTCATTCCTTGATCAGTTACATCAGCTCCTAATCGATATTATTTCTTTGCTAGCTGTAACGTAGGTATCTTTATTACTGTGCACTGTCTTATGAACCTGCTAGTAGTGTTTCTTTTGTTTATCCTGTGTAGTAAGAAGTCTGTTAAAGTCTTTTGTCTGTTTTCCTTGCATCTATTCAAGAAATAATTCATGTAATGACAGACTTGACCGGTCATTATAAAGAATTTGGGACCGAGAGACATTTGGGGTGCTGGCTGCCTCAAAAAGAGCTACTGCCAGGAATCTGAGTGGACAGCAGGGTTTGACTGAGCTCTTGTATCCATTCACAACAAAGTATAACAAAAAATTACTGTTTTCAGCTTGTGTTCTAGGGTCCACTCCACCTGCTACCCATTAGGCTTTTATTTCTTCCTTTTTGTAATCTTCTATTTAATTTTATTTGACTGTTGTACTCTTTTTCTTTCATAAATCAAAATCCCTATCTTCTCTTCTGTGTTGTTGTCCACCTACAGCCATATTTTTGTCTGGTGAAATGGGATATCTTTGCCACTCACTAGAAAAAATACTAATAACAAAGTGTTTGGATCAATATCATACCTGTTCAGAAGATCTGTAAATCTGTGCTTTGAAGGGGCTATGTGTCCTGTCTTTCACTGAGTAGCATATATATCTACCAGATTTTATTTACACAGGGAAATTTAATTTCAAAAGCAATCAGAGCTTTTACACAAGACTATTACACAATCTTATATAATAACACCAGCATCTAAATTCAGGACTTTTCCTTGAAGTATATACTACTTTTAAAAGGCTTTTGAATAACCTGCAGACAATATTGTTGTGCTGCATTTTTTGCTAAATCAAACTGGACATTAAATGCAAATGACAAAATAGAAAGGCAAACAGAATTGAAAAGAGATATATAATATCAAGGAGATGAAAAAAGTGCTCTTGACTACAAACTACCACAACTCTCCATTTTCTTACTTTGAATATAGATATGTGTATTATGCATGTGTGTGTGTGTGTGTGTGTATATATATATGTGTATGGTAGAGTCTAATAATTAGATTACTAAAACCATCTTTGCAACAGAAATCCATTTCACATCTTGCCACCACAAGCAAATTGTAACAATTATACATTGCCAAAGAATCCCTTTTTCTATTCCTGTCCTTATATAACTGCTCAAAATTAAGCAAAATTATTCTTTCAAAATTAATTTCATGTAGGAAAGAGGGTTGAAAAGAAAATGGCAAATCCTTCTCATGGGCCACAGCTGAACCAACTGTTTTTAGGCAGTTCCTGACAGACTTATATTTTATCTGTTTTTGAAAATGCTGAGCTGAACAACTCACTACCCTCTAAAATTTCTTTTATGAAATGTCCCTACTGAAATGACAAATTATAGCAGCGTTTGATTAGTCTTACTTTTAGAAAGTTTTCCCAAGGTTTAACATGTTAATACTTGTTTAGGCAAAATGAGAAAGGATCTTTTAGTGTCACACCTTTACTGCCAGATCTTTTTATAAAAGAAACTACTGAATAGTTATTGAACATACCAGTTAGTTTCCCCTCCCCTCTGCTATACTGTGCTTGTTTGCTCATTAGTGCCCACTACAAACTTCTTTTGTGTTGTACCTGAAGGTGTGAATCCCTGGAAATTCTGGAGAGAAAGCTGGCCATCATCCCCTCGTTATGCCTTTCCAAGAAATCTGTCTTCTTCAGACAAGTCACAGGTAATGTGATATCAGATTTCCTTCAGAAGCATCTTGTTTACAAACAATAACAGTTCTTGGCTGGACATATTTACTTTGTAGCTGGTAAGATGGTGAGTTGTTAAGTTCAGTTGTTTTAAATGCAAACGAAGTTAAGAGGAGGATTTTATTTGATTTATTGGTTCTTACTTCCTAATTGCCACACCTGCCAGCAAAAGGCCAACAAAAGGGAGTTGCAAAGTCTTCATTGCTACATTTTAGAATTAGTTTAATTATTAATGTTAAGTCACTTCTCTTGTCCTAGCGCATTCTATTTTTAGACTTTAAAAAATTATTTATGCCATTAATGAATTAAGGTCCACTTGAGACTGCTGTGTGAAAGTAGGACTGATTTTTTAAAAGGTATGAAAATAGCAGTATTAGTATTTACAAATATTTACGAGAGTGGTATTCTTGTAATTGAAACGTCTTTGCAGGGTTCTTTATCACATCACTTCTGAATGCATGCATGCACAGTGATGTTAATTTCAGTACAACACATGACTTACATGTGTTTATTTATTCCTTTTCATCCCTTCTGTCACACTTACTAGGTTTTTGTGACATATTAAAAAAAAGGTTAAGTCATCTTTCTGATGGGGCTTATAAACAACAAATTTACCTGTGTTGGCTCTGACAACAGGAAGATGAACAAGAGTGTTCTTGCTCTTCCAGCTGGTTCAAGCTTTCAGGCTCAAAGATTTCTACATTGCTAACTTTAACCTGGGGGAAAGTCTTGGCTCTATTGATAGAACTCAGAAAATCAGTTTCACTTGAAAATAATCTTACTGCAAGAAAAAGGCATGGGTATACACAAGCAACTTTAATTAAGGGAAATCATTATTTCTCCTCCACAGTAAGAGTACTTCTAGTTGCCCACAGTTTTAATGAAACCATAAAATAAAAGTGTAATCACTTTTACCAATTTTTAAAATTAATCTCAAATAGTACTACAGCTTTTTTCAGATGTGTGTCGTCTCATTCACAGAAGCAAAACAGTTAGTCTTTAATAGCCCTTTTGCATAATATCCAGAGGATGAAGACAGTTCTTTACTTTTTACATAACTCATTGCAAAGATATCAAAATGTATCTTTGAGACACCTAAGGATATCTCTTTATCACAACATACACATTATATAAGGAGACAAACAGTATCACACTCTATTATACTTTCCTCCTGAATTTCTCCCTTACATTAAAACTTCTGTGAAAATGTTTTAATCACCTACATATCAATTCTAAACAAACATATTCGAGAAGCTGTTGGTTCCATTTCTTCCACCCCCACCTTTTGCTTTAAATGCACGTTTTATTTTGAGACAGTCCTTTGTTTCAAAGAAATATTGGCGTATCTATGAATCAGTGTATCTCTGATAAGTAAGTCTGTAAAGACCTTTAACACTTGCAAGTGGCACATTTTTTATTTATATATCTGACAATCTCATTTTCTCCTCAGTTATATAAATAATGTTCACCACACCATTTAAGGATAAATAGCTTGAAATATATCTCTGAAAATACAAAAATTGTCAATTTTCAGATAGTAAATTCTCAAAAATCTTTTAGAAGCAAGCAATTAATTTTGCATTTCCAAACCCAGGAAACTTCAATTGAGTTAATGTTAGTAGAATGTGGGTGTCCAGAAAAATGAAGAAAAAAACCCCAAACATTCTTAAGACTACTCATATCTTCTGCTGTCAGTCCAGTTCTAGATAAATCCTCAAATTTTTTTAAGTGTTGTCACACAGATGTCTCTCTAAGCTTTACCTTGCTTGCTGGTAAACTTGGATGAAAAGAATATCATGTGTCTGTTGCACGTGTCTGTTGTGGTCTTGTCTTCTCTATGTTTTTATAATTTGGTCATCTCTTCAGAGGCATCAATGGAAAGGATTCTCTAACCATGAACATATTGGAACAGGATTTTAGTAAATGTGTCTATGCCTTTTTATATGCTGTACTTAAACAATTTTTACTATTTTCTTCCCCTTGCAACACAATTTAAAGTTTTTGAAGTGTGGCTTCTTATTTTAAATAGCCTTCTATACTGTGTCATTTAGTCATGCCAGCTTTCTTCTTTGTGATATTTCTACAAGCATTTTGGCAAACGATGCACCTTTGTTTTGAATTTCTAATGTGTTATCTGCCAATGTTTTGCAGTTCTGGCTTTGTTGGTTTGGGGTTTTTTTTTCCCTCTAGAGGTTTTTCTCACTTTTAATGTAATTATTTTTTAAATTAGGCAGTAGTACTACAGTGTCTTTATTGCTTTTCTTATTTCTTCAATAGATAATCAATATTTATTCATCAGGGTTTTTGAAAACATTTTAAATCAGGTCTACAAAGCTGTCATTTTGGCTAACAAGCAGTCTTGATTTCACACTTGAAAAGTTATATCTATCCAGTCTATATAATAGTAGATGGAGTTTCATTGCTCAGTTTGTTTCCTTAGCTTCTAATCACCTTCACCTTTCTCACTATCACTGAGCTGAGCAATCTTGATACTATATTTTTACTATTTTGTCCTTTAAAATCTAAGAATATAAAGATTTTATGTTGCTTGTTATTCATCCGTTTACCTGATTTGATGGCTATTTACAGATGAAACTACTCCAAACCAGGATAAAGCATTTTTAAAATAAAACAGGCAGTGGAAAAGAAGTTAGTCAACCATCTCAAAGTCCCATCATTTTTAGATGAAAAGAAACTTTTGGTAAAAGCTAGAAGGCTCACAGAATAGTGATAGTAGAGTCTAATTGCCAATAGAAATTGTAGCTATAAATATCAGCACCGTATGCAAATGGTGGCAGTGCAAGACGTAATTCTGTATATTGATATTTACTGTCATCATATCTATGGGTTTTTTCAAAGCTTCTCCAATAGAAAATTATCTAAATATACTTAAAGATACCTCTGATATAGGGAGATTCCAGGCTAAGCAGATGGTAAGCAATCGATTTCCTGTGCCTCAATTCTCTTTAGTCCAGAAGGGAAATAGGAACAAGATGTTGAATCAATCCTGTTGCTCTACTAACTGGAGAAACTGTTTCCAAGTTTCTAAAAGAATCCCCAGAAGCAAAGATATGAAATACACCCAGTTAGAGTAAAAGGGAGAAACTTGACCTAACTTAGAAGAAAAGCAAGCCAGAAAAAGTTCCACCTCTAGCTGGAGAATTTTACAAGGAAGAGTATGCTTAAAATTGGGGGAGATAAGAGGAAAACTGAAAGCTTGAGAATACCTTGAGCTCTTTCCAACAGATAACAGTAATATTGCCTGCTGTTTCCTGCAAGTGAAATTTAAGTGCTTTCTTGCTTTTAAATTTAGCAGTATTAGTGTATTACTCTCAAGAAATTGAAGCTTGAATGGAAAATCCCAATGTAAACCCTTGCTTTCCGTTCCCCATTTTTGGAAGGGAAAAAGTGTTTGTCTAAGACATCTCCACTGGAGTTTTCTGATTTGTCATAGAGCTCTTAATAGAAGATGTTTAACTCACCTTTAAGTTCTGCTGTTACTTTCCTCTAACAAAGCAGACAGACAGAGAGCTAGAGGAAGAGAAGTAATCTAGGAAATACGGATTTGTTGATATTTGCAAGACTTATAAGACTAATGTTTTTGTCAGCAGTCCAGACCATGGATGGACAGTCAGCCAAAACATTTAGTGTTGGATGCAGACTGAATTTACCCGTCTGGTATCATCTCATTAAACTTACCTCCAATCCTATTTCCAGGTGAGTGCCACTCAGCAGCTTCTCATTTGTTGTGTTGGTTCTCTCTGGGGTCCTTGGTAGTTCAGTGGTGACGGCAACATGCCTGCTGGGGTTCAGGGCAGCTTCCCAGCACAGTGTGTCCCCTTCAGCTCTTCCACTTGCGGTGCTGTGTTAACTGGCATGTGGTGGTGTGAGAATTGTTTTTATTAAGTTATTAAGTTATTTTTGTAAGATTTTAAAGTTATTTTTATAATGGTTTAGTTCACTGTATACCCCTGTGTTCTGCATTGGTTTTCCCTTCTGCATTGGTTGTTTTGTCTATTGTAAAACCAGACATTTTCTGTCATTCATCCCTTCCCTGCACCTGTCGCTGTCAATCCCCTCCCCGCCTCTCCTCGTGGTCGCTTGCCTGTCACTCAGAGACCTTTCCCTGGCTTCTAGAATCCTCCGGGAAGGGTGCCGAGTGATAGGCTGGGGCCCGGGAGACCCCCTCCCCTCATTTTGTGGTTGGTCCCCAGTTCCATGGTTCACACCCCCGGTTAACCCCCCGATCCCTGTGACTGGCTGACCGGTTGTTCCCACCCCTGTTTCCACCCCACTTTAAAAGCTCGTGCACGCCTGCCCCCGGGGTCTCTTCTGGGCGGTGGGTCAGGGAGTGCTGAGCCCCGTGCTGCCTCTCCTCCTGAATAAAATCCTGTTTAACTGAGCCCAGAGGAGTCCGCCTTTTGATTAGCTGCCGTGGGTTGCATTTGCCATCTGCTGGCCGTCGCTGTGAGGGGAACCAAGACCCCACAGGGAGGAGGTGGCTTGCCCGGCTTGCCACCCCGACCTCATACGTTGCCGCGGTGCGTGAGACTGAGCTAGCCCGTGGCCGCGCTCATCAGCGCGAGGAACAGCACCGCGACACTGGCATTTTCATTAATGACTCCAGGTTACCAGAACCTGATATGAACTTAGAATTGCTTACTTGTATTTGTCCTCACAGTCAACATATACTGCCTAAACCTCAATCCTTATAGAATCTGTGCATTGGGCAAGTCTGCCAGTCCTTATGAGAAACAAAGGCCAGCATGAACTTCATGGAGTAAGGCATTAGCCTGTTTTATAGGTGGGCTGAAAAGCCCTTTGCAGCAGATCTGCTGTGCTGAGTTTGCTAAAGGATATTACAAAAAATACACCAATGCATAAAAAAGTTTTATTGTATTCTACCTGTGGGAGATTAGGGACAGGCGGTCGGAAGATATCGCGCTGTACGGGCAGACAGAACCCCTCCCTCAACTCTTAGTTGGTCAGTGTCCTTGATAAGATAAGCAATACCTAACCTGTAACGTAAGCAGACAGATGTGATGTAGCAAACAGAGGTTTTATAACCCCATGTAACCAGTTAATAAACGCCATTAGCCGTCCACCACATTGGTGTCTGTGAGCTGATGGACCGAGCAGCCTGGGTGTGGCTGCCGTGTCGTTCCTGAACCAGGTCGCTACACCTCAGCGGAGGTAACAAGTGGTGCTGAAACCCGGGAGTCGCCCTGGAGTTCAGGAGTCACCCTGGACATTGGGAGTCGCCCTGGACATCGGGAGTCGCCTGGACGGGTGAACGACGGCCGAGCGGCTGGTCCAGCTCGGCGGGAGGGACGCCTCCGGACCCACGCAGAGGATGGAAGCTCTCGTGAAGGTCGTTTCTCAGATTCATAAGCAGTGGGGAATTGATTGTAAAGCAAAAGATTTTACCCTCGCAGTGACGAGGCTTTTGCAACTTAGTATTATTGATCGTCCGGTGGATATCCTCCACCCAGATGTTTGGGATCAATGTACTAAAGCTCTTGCCGAAGACACAATGTCTTCCAGCTCAGGGAAAAATCTTAAAGCATGGGGGAGGGTCGTAAAATCATTACAGAAGGCGTTGCATGAACAGGACACCTGGAGAGCTGCGCAAAATTGTTTAAAGGTTTCCCCCCAATTAGGTATCGCAGCAGCAACGCAAACTTTCTCAGAGGGAACTGTTGTTGAGAATTTTCAGAATGTAAAAGAATGTACTCTGAATGTTAGTAATAATGCTCAAAGTGTTGATGAAGTCGGTTTGGCTGAATGTATGGGCTCGGGATCAGAAGGTCAAGAGCTTGCTTCGAGGCCCCCGAGCTCAAGGCCGCTCACTGAAGAGATAAAACAGATGCAGTCATTTTACAGCGGTCTAGCTGAAGAAGCTAGGAATGCTGAAAAAGTGGGGGAGGGACCTCCACCTTATGCGCCTCAAGATAGCACTGAAAACAAAGAGAGCTCGTTTGCTAATGCGGGGGCGCGCGAGCAGAAAAAGGGAGGAGAGCACAAAGAGAAAGCTGAAGCCAATCTTTGCCAAAAAGCGCGTTTTTCTAAGGCAAGAAGCTCCCACAGCAGGAGGCGGGGGGAGCGCAGGTACAGGAGGCCCAGGGGGAAGGAACGGCTCAGCCCTGAGGGAAAGGGGCGGGGGCCCAGAGGGAAGGGACGGCCCAGTCCTGAGGGAAAGGGGCCGGGTCGGAGCCCGACCAAAAGGCTCCAGAGCCCGGAAGCAGCCAGTCAGTCGACTTCCGGCTCTGACTCGGACTTCAGCTGGGACTGGGACAGCCAGTCCTCTGCTGCCGGCTCTGACTCCGGCTCTGACAAAGAAGAAGTAACAGTATATAAAATCAGTAACAACAATGTTTTTACTTGGGCTGAGGGGAAGTCAGAACAAACTCCCCTCACAGACTGGAAGAAGATAAAAATGGCATGCTTTAAATGCAGCCAGGCATTTAAATTGGGCAAACGTGCAAATTATCAGACTCCCACCTTCAGTGCCCCAGTCATTCGAACCCTATCAGAATCTTGCAGCACGCAGACAAAAGAGAGAGGCCACATCTGGCACCTCCTCCTCATTCAGTCCTTTAGCTATTTACCAAAAACCTAAGTCAAATCCTTACAATTTGTTTCTTAGTGTGTTAAATGCTACCTTTTTGTCATTGAACCAATCCAATCCGAACTTTACAAAATCATGCTGGTTATGTTATAATGCAGAACCTCCTTTTTATGAGGGTGTCGCCCTTGATGCTCCTTTTGAATACTCTGCAGCAAACAATCCACACAACTGTAAGTGGGACACCCCCCGGAGAGAAATTACCCTGAGTCAAGTCACAGGCCGAGGCAAATGCTTTGGCAGTGTAACCGTAGCAAAGCAGATGGGAAATATCTGTACTGAGTTCATCCAACCTAGTCAAAAGACTGACAAGTGGGCAGTTCCGTTCCTATCAGGAATGTGGGTCTGTCAACAAATTGGAATAACCCCCTGTGTGTACCTTAACAAATTCAATAACCTTGCTGACTTTTGTGTCCAAGTTCTGATTGTTCCTAGAGTCCTGTATCACCAAGAAGAAGAAATGTATCACTTTTTAGAAGAAACCATCCTGCTCCGCAAAAGAGAAGTAATGACAGGTATAACCATTGCAATGCTCCTTGGCCTAGGAGCCACTGGCACAGCCACAGGTGTTTCAGCTCTCGTGACCCAACATCAAAGACTTTCTCAGCTGCAAATGACAATTGACGAAGACTTACTGAGAATTGAAAAATCCATCTCCTCTCTGGAAAGATCTATCTCCTCGCTTTCAGAAGTCGTGCTGCAAAACAGGCGAGGACTGGACCTCTTGCTCATGCAGCAAGGAGGCCTGTGTGCCGCCTTGAGAGAAGAATGCTGTTTTTATGCAGACCACACCGGAGTCGTGCGAGACTCCATGGCCGAACTGAGAGGAAGACTGGCCCAGAGAAAGAGAGAGAGAGAGGCCCAACAAGGATGGTTCGAGTCATGGTTCAATCAGTCCCCATGGCTAGCCACCCTTGTTCCCACATTAATAGGCCCTCTCACCATGATACTCCTGACATTGATTTTTGGGCCTTGCATTTTGAACAAGTTAGTGTCGTTTGTTAGAAGACGTTTAGACAAAGTCGACATCCTATTTGTCGAACGCATGCAATTATCGTAAAGTGTGTTTGTTACTAACATTTTATATTATTTTTGTATCCTATTATACTAACTTTAACAGCTTTTGTATTTTTATAACATTTATACTTTTATAACATTTATACTTTTATAACATTTATACTTTTATACTTTTATACTTTTATACTTTTATACTTTTTTATTTAGTCATGAGGGGGGGGGAAATGTGGGAGATTAGGGACAGGCGGTCGGAAGATATCGCGCTGTACGGGCAGACAGAACCCCTCCCTCAACTCTTAGTTGGTCAGTGTCCTTGATAAGATAAGCAATACCTAACCTGTAACGTAAGCAGACGGATGTGATGTAGCAAACAGAGGTTTTATAACCCCATGTAACCAGTTAATAAACGCCATTAGCCGTCCACCACATTGGTGTCTGTGAGCTGATGGACCGAGCAGCCTGGGTGTGGCTGCCGTGTCGTTCCTGAACCAGGTCGCTACACCTCAGCGGAGGTAACATCTACCTGTGGCTTGTCTCTCTCACTGAGCTCCCGGCTCCGTTCTCACCCCGGCTAGCTCGAGAGACAAACCGCAGTTTGGAGGAGTTTCCTCAGGCTCCCAAAAGCCAGGAGCAGCCGAGAACCTTTCCCTTAGCAGAGAGAGCGGGGCCCCATTGATGGCAAAGGAAGGTCTGCACTTGATCCAGAGGTGAAACCAGGGCTTTATTCAGTCTTTCTTCTGTCATGCTGCCACAGACCTAGCCTGGGTCACGAGCCCATCCCACTGCCCAAACCAAGAGCCCTGAATCAAGAAATTATCCAGCTTCCTGGTCTGTGGCTTATATCCAGGGAAGGGGCTCTGGGAGGGAACAAGCCAATACCCAATCAGGGATAAGGTGGGAGTGGAGCAGGGTTGGATTACATTCAAGGAAAGGGACTGGGAACAATGTGGAAAATGAGCTGGGGGAAGGGCAGAGACAAACGCTGGGATATTACATTTTCCAGGAGAACAGAGGGGTGCAGAACAAACCATTATAAAACCCAATATAAAACAAAAATATAATATGAAACCAAATAACACACAGCAACATCTACCCCAAAATTTGGCTCTAGAAAACACAACAAGCAACAGATTCATACTTCTTTTACAAATGGACTAAGGGCTGTATATTTATAACGAAACCCAGTTTCCACTAAAGGAATCACTTTTCATGAAAAAGTTTAACTTTACCCATTCCAGTCCAGAAACACCAACTTTACTTTGTCATCTTAATTATAAGGATGAACAGAGATCCCCTGAAGCAAAAAGGAGTTACTGTATGACATTTGATGATATACCATATAATATCTCAGAGGACACTGTATGTCATTGTAATTCAGTGCTGCACATTTTCTGGTGCCTATGCATTGTGAAATGATGCAAATCCATTCTTCACTTTATCAGCAGAGGTAAAAATACTCTTGTTAAGTTAGAAGAGAGAAAACATAAATAATTCAAGGTCTATGTTCTTAATACTTGCTTTATTCTAATGAAATTTTAAGATGAGCACATTTTTATTAAAATTATAAACTCATGAAGCGACAATCTTCCAGCCAGATTCTAAGTCAAAACAGGCTATTTTCTATTAATATAAAAATGTATTATATATATTTTTATGTATATATTCAATATGATTATCGGTAGAGGTAAAGTAAAATTCTGCAATAATCTCAGGGAGATAAGATATAAAATTAAATATCTGTCTTTCTAGAACAGGATTAATTATTATTTAGATAATTTAGAGATTGAGCAACTTACTGAAACAATAAAGGTTATTCATAGTATAAAATTATTCTGTTTTGCTTTGTCAATCAAAATTCAACTTATTAAATAATTTTCAGAAACAGATACATCATTATTTGGTTTCTGATTGTATAATTTGAAAAATCTTATATCAGTACTCAAAAGATCTAACTTAAGCACAAATATTTGGATCTAATCAATATATCTTTTTAATATTGTCAGAGCTCTCTTGTTGATCCCTGGCTTTTTCAAAGCAAGATTATATAACATATTCCTTACAGAGACATCTTAATCCGGCAAGGGCTGTGGCAAGCGAACAAAAGCGCCAGAGTTTAATGAATCTTAGAAAAAGCAATGTTACAAAGTAACTTCCTCAATCACTGAAATAAAGCAGAGGAACACAGACAGCCTCTACACAACAGGAATTACAGCCACCAGGACGGCCACAGTGGTTCAAAGCAAGTACAGGCTACTCCTACATAAGTTTGGTTTACTTTGGTTATCTAACAAGCTCTGAACTGTGCATGCATTACACAGGAAAAACATTTTTCTTAACTCTGAGGGCCTCTGTATCTACTGTAACCCAGATGGCAAAGGGAGAAAGGTATCCACAACGTGTGTTTAAACATGGTTCAGATGTAAAGTATCTGAAACCTTCTATGAACCTTCAGACTATTTCATAGCAGAGCAGACAGTCCATGAAAACTCTTGCAGTCTCTCAGAGGAGCCCAGAGGAGTTATAGCCTTGCTATAACTCTACAGATTTCATTTTGGGATATCCACAATCCAGTAATGAAGCAGTGAATATTTCTGTCAAATAGATTCTAACGACAAAAACTACATCATGCTAAGATGTAAAGATATTGGAAATAAACTATGAGATAATAATCAAATAAATAAAAAATGTTGGCTTATTTCATTATCAAAACCCTCCCACTGCCTAGTAGGAAAAAATTTTTATGCTGTGAAAAAGTATGGTTTCTAAATACAATTAATATTTTCAGAAATCCTGTCAAAATAGTAAGAGTTATAAAGCTTTTCTTAATTTATAGGAACTTCATAGAGGATTGTTACAGCTCTATCAATGCAGCACAGTGTCCAGTTTAATTGGTCCCAGTGGCTGCATCTATAATATTAAGCTGTTAAGAGCTAGGAAGTACGACAGAGCACATGTACCAAACTTTGCAGTATGCAGCCCATGGCAGGGTTTTGGCCTTGGGTCAGCTCACACTCTTCCAGTCAAAACCCCAAACCATGTCTAAGCTTTGGCATGGGCAAGGGAGCACTCTTGGCAGGCAGTTTGGAAAAGCTCCCATGTTCTGGTGGATGTCTAGTTGTGTGGATGAGGTCCATAAGGTATCATTCCATTAGAGACATAAGGGGTGAGTGCCTGCTGGGGGTGTACAACTTCTGGTGCCTAGGACAAAAGTTGTGGCTTCCTGTACTCTGTGGTTTTAATTCTGATACTGCTTCCTGGAGTCCCACAGCGCTTGGTAGACCCAGGCTGACATTTCTAAATTCTTGTACTTGTCTGGCAGTAGGCCTCTCTCCCTGCCTCAGTTTCTTACTCACACATTGTGCACTATAGCCATTGCATTCTCCCACCCGAACTTATAATGTCCAGTGTAGGGTGGTTTCAGACTGAAATTACCTACTGAAGAAAAAGAAGCTCATGTAGTTTGGCGTCATTTTTGAAGCTGGAAACATACATAAGACACACAGTAGTAGATGGGTCCTTCATTCACTAAGGAGATCTCAAAGTAATCACAGACAACTATTTGTGTATTTCCTTTCATAAGTTTATCAAACTGACAACTAATATTAAATTGGTTTGAGTTCTCTCTGCTCCAAGAGGAGGACTGCCTCAGAACTTCCATGTCTGGTCCATTAAAATACTCAGATGCAAAGAGAGAATTTCATGCTCACAGGCCTGCAGTATTTGTTAGCTCATATAGTTCCCTGTTTCTCTCCTGATTTTACTGCCTGCTTTAATTTTAAAGCCCATTTCCACAGGGTCTTATATTGTGTTGCCTAAGCAGATTGAACTGTACATTGACCTGTCACTTGTGTGAACAAAGGAGAAGAATTTCCTCAGTTAGTGGTTTAATTTTTATTTTCTATTTTAGATTTATTCATCAGCAACTTGCCCTTCATTGGACTTCCACAGTGTCTGCCTTTCAGCTTACTTTTGCTCCTTCTTGACCTATGTCCTTTGTGAATGTAGTTATGCTGTGGAAATACCTGAAAGCTCAAAATGTGTCTTGAAGGAAATTTCAAAAGTCTTTTGGTAAAAAAGATGATACTGTTAACAAAGAAGTATTTCTTGTTATTTGGCGTCCAGAACAATAAAATTTAGATCAATGTTAAGCTGAAATTCTAGAAAGGAATAGGTATAATAAAAGAGATATTATACCTGGGTTTCAAGATATAATATTATGTTAATAGCTTTAAAAAAGTGTCAGTAGTTGTTTAAATTTATTTTATCATTTTTCGACCACAGGCACTTGAATTGGGTTATCTGATTTTATCTTCTGGATTGTAGCCTAATTTCCCACAAACAGATTTCAGTTCCTCTATTCAGTAATGCCCAGAAGAACTTGCTATTTGCTTTTGTTCCCCAACAAATTTTAGAACAGTGACAAGAAATCTGAAGATTTCTTGGGCAAAAAGACCGGATGATCTTACATTTAGGGTTCATTAAAGGTTACATTATTTTTAGAAGATAATTACAGGTTATCTCATAGCCTTCCTTTTGGAAATGCAGTACACTACATGCAAAATAAAGACAACATAATTTCTTATTTAGCAATGGCACTTCCATGTCTGTCATTGAAGGCTTAACAACTTCTCTTTAATAACAGAGATTGAACCCAGCAAAAATATGGTTGCAAATATAGCAGAAGACAGAGTGACAGTAAGTGACCTTTCTCTTTTTAGAGTTAGGCAAAATGCTGCAACTTACTCCCATGTTCGGTGTGCCTACATATACTCTGCAGAGGACTAGGAGGTTAGAGGGTATTTCTTTATTTTGGGGCAAAAGAACTAAGAATGGCCTACTAAAAGTTCTGTGGCAAATTATTGATTGGTTGGCCAACTGCTAATAAATTAGGTGTTAGCTGGTGCTCCTAACTAATAGCTAAAGGATAAGGAAAGACAATATTTTCCCTGTCTCATATATTCTGTCTTGCAAACAGAGAACTAGCTTCCTTGCTCTTTCACGGTCATTAAAAAAAATCATATTTAGGGTGCATCTACAAGGATTACTGAACACAATCATCACAAATTTGTTTTGCTCATTTGCCAGAATTGCAGGATACTAGCACGACTCAATCAAGAGAGGTGTAGCTTTAATTAGAAATTAGTGCCATATTGAGTCAAAGACAATACACCCACACCTGGCATTGCATATTGCTGACTATCTGCAATTTGTGTTTGGTGTGTAGGCAGAACATGCTTGTGGTACTGTATGGACCCTACTTTCTCTATCAAGTCCTGGGTCTTTGGACAGACTTTACTATAACATGAAAATGTACTATTACATGGCAGTGAATATTGTTGGGAGAGTATTACAGGCAGGTAACTGAAAAGAAACTGCTGTTGAAGCACGAATCAGTTTGCCAAAAATCATCAATGTATAAATATATGTATAGAAAGAAATTGTAGAAAAACAAAATTAAACATAATTATATGTTGAAACTGTCCTTTTCACCACATGATTCTGGAAATCATCCATAATGTTGCTCCAAAACAAAGAGTGACTTTCAAAGATGAAGATGGAAACCATTTTTGAACATTTAGCAAATCTGGAATTTAAATATTGTTTGATGTGACAAATAGGTGAAAAGAAATGGCAGTTGTCCCTAAGTGTATTAAAAAAGAGATGATAGTATCTATCTATCATCATGACTACTTTTTATCCAGGATCTCAAAGAGTTTACAAAAGGAGGTCATGAAAACTTCAAAGGTGTTTGGAATTTATTAAAATGTGACAGAATGGAAGATTTGTCATATTTGTATTCTACAAAGTAGTTTTTGAAGTGCTGTAGAGACAAGCACACCTAAGACGTGCCAGTGAAAAAAGTATTACAGCAGACAACACTCACAAAATATAGTGGAGAAAAAACATCAATTTTAATGTTGTTTTTCACAGTACTTTTTGTGGACATTTTTTAAAATTAATTTAATATAATATACCTGTTCATGTATTCATTTATCAATTAAGAGAGATTAAACTAGTTTTAAAATATAAGCTAAACCAAATATTCTTTATAAATCAGGGTTAGATGCCAAAGAATATTGAATGAACACTCAATTGATCCTTGTATTCTGAAAAAAGATATATACTAGTGAGTTGTGAGTTCAGGTTTTTTTTTCCCTCCATGCTTGCTGGTTGCATTAGAAATGGTGTCCCTTGTCAGAAGTGACTAGAATGGGGGGTTTCCTTCCTGTTAAAAACTTGCTTTTCAAAAACTTTGTTCTGGCCCAAATAATTCTAAAACAATCCCATTGATTCCATTGATTCTTATTCAGGTAAATGATCAGTATTGATAGATGTGAGCTTCCCTGCCAAGTATTTCCACAGGCACCTTCTGAGGTGGGGCATCCTCAGGATGCCAGATGCTTGGCATTAGTATTCTGTAAATTTTGTTCAAGGTTTCTAGGCTAACTAGAAGTAGAGAGATAACATGAGATTGTCACAACACTGACATTGCAGCCTGACTACACATCTGTCTTCCTGTAAACAAAAGAAAGAAATAATTTGTTCTAAGATAGGTATATAAGGTGCAGAAAATCAAATTCCACAGATGTTCTTATTTCTGTTTGCTGGATTGACTAGTTCAGGCTCACATGCTCTGATTAATAAAGAAATACAAGCAACATTACCCCTTTTATGTTTATTTTTCCTTTAGTTGTGCAATTGTCTTGGCCCAGGGGACTTGGCGCATTCTCTGGCTTTGAGCCATTTGTACTGTAGCGCTTGCCTCAGTCACAGACTACGTTGTTTCAGGACTGGAGACCACATGCCGCAAGGGTGGATTTGATAAGCTGCTCTAGGGCAGTGAATCCTGAGGGCATTTGCATGGGATCCAGAGCAGATCCTCTCATACTCCTTTGTTAGATTTGTTGGGGATTTGTAAAACTGAGGGTGTTTCAGTCAGAGCAGTTTCTACAGCTCTAGTGAATGACATGCATACATACATACAAAAAAGACTAAAAAAGTTTCATGACTCCTGAAGTTTTAAAGTATCTTCCAGATTTTCAGCTGTCTTGTCAATTTCTCCCCACTACAGTATATAGCTAGAAGTGCCAAAAAATCTACCCTTTTCAGCAGAAGTCAGGGCAGAAACAAAGTGCAGAATTTTAAGGCCATAGATTGTAATAAATGGAATTGTTAGCAGTGGAATAATTGGTGCATACCTCAGCTTCTTACACATCAGCTTCTCCCTGTTACTTGCAAATGCCCCTGACAGCCACCTAACTGTTAGTTTTATGCAGTGAAAACCCATGCTGCAAATACCAAACTGGTCCAAAGACCAAGATATGTACTTCCAAATTAGAGCTGTGAGTTATTCTCCATCCTCTTACTGTGGTGATGGATGAACTAAGATATGTAAACATTCTGCTTAAGAACAGCATGAAAAACCTTGTCCATTTTTATAGGGGTCTAAAGGTTATTTCAAACCTATCATCTGAGGGATGCTGTCAGTTTGTATTTAGCAGAGGGGTTTCTGGATCCTTAGCTCATTTTTTATGGTTGTCAAATAATTTGCTCTACATGAAAAGCCTTCCTGTAGACACATGCTCTAAGGACAAAACCAGTTTGAATCCTTGTGTGGTTATTTCCCCCCTGTAGTTTTTTGTTGTTGTTGTTGTTGTGTTGGTTTTTTTTTTTCTTTTTTTTTTTTTTTTTTTTTTTGTACAGGCCTTCTGATTCTATTTTCTGATTGCCAAGTTCTTATTCTTTTCTGCTTATGGAGCTTGTAGGAGTAAATCATACCAAAGTCATCTCACCTGGTCAAACTTCATTCCTCTTGGTCAGCTCAAATAAGTCCCATTATTGCATGAAGAAAGCTCTGTTCTGCTTCAAAGCGGGTCTGCTTGTGCTGATTCTCTGAAATCTCAGTATGCTTTTACTTATTTATTTATTTAGCTGGCATTAATCATCATGTTGGGTGCATTCAAAACATGAAAAAAACTCTGTTCCCTTCCTTCCCATTCTTTACTATCACTCAGACTAGGACTGAACTAACTGTGCAAGGATTAGCAATGGGTTGCAGGGCTGTTAAATATGTTACTTAATTTTAAATGGAGACCAGTAGTCAGATCTTGCTCTGATGACCAGAAAGGATATCCTCCTCTTCATTGAAAGCACAGAGAATTTAGGAATTTACAATATAGAGACTGCCTCACAAAACCCCTACAAATAAGGGAAAAAAAAAATTTCTCATAGAGCTGAAACATTTTGTGCTGGCTTGAAAGCAAAACCAATGAGAGACTCCAAGTCAGAAAAACAATTTAATAGGAGAAAAAAAGAGTAAAATAAAATAAAATAAATGCAATAGTACAGAAGATCAGTGACAGAGTCAGAATACAACCTGACACCCTGTTTGTTAGGGTGGTGGTAGCAATGCAGATGAAGTGGTCCTGTTGAAGCAGTGTTCTTGTAGAAAGGTCTGATAGCTCTTGTCCTCTGGGAATCCAGTGGGTAAGGTTACCTGTGCTGTCCCAAATCCCAGATTATATCCCGGTGGGAATGCTTGGCTCCTCCCCCTGGGCAGAGCATCTCACAATGGGCTGATATCATTTTATCAGTCTTGCAATACGTCCTTGATTGCCTATTAAACAGAGATAGCTCCTGGGGAGAGTTATCTATGAGTCATGCAGCAGGGCATTGATGGCCCATTAACAGAAGATAGTCTGGAGGGAGGGGGCAAGGGAAACACTGCCCAACCTAGTTTCAACAGCTCATGTAGATGGTGATGGAATACATACTTTGGGCACATCTTACATTGTAACCCAGGACACATTTTTAAGGTCTTGGCTTTAGTGTCTCAGCCTTATAGCAATCCATCTCCTGTTCTGTGCACAGCTAAAGTTCTTAAACTTAAAAAAAAAAAAAAAAAAAAAAAAAAAAAAAAAAAAAAAAAAAAAAAAGACTTTTTTTCTTCCATCTTACACTGGAAAATGATAAAATATATTTTAAAACTTAAGCCAGCAAGTCCTGGATTTGTGAGACCAAAAAACATCTGGACAACTCATGCCTTCACTCCCCGCTTATTTGGAGGTTGTCATGGCTTTGATCACACTTAAACTGATATTTTTAGCACTTTTCATTTAATTAAAAAAATTATGTTCACTAATATAAGACACACTGAATATAAATACACTAATATAAGTAACACTGAAGCAGTGTTTGGAATACACATAAAGAATATATTTTTATATTAAGTTGTTTGGTATACAATTTAATCACATGGGACTCTACCCATACAGCAGTTGCCAGGGGAAAAATGTGAATATTTAAAAAAGTTGAATATAGAATATTAATATAAAAAACGGAATTATGCATTCATCAGCCTGCTATACAATAGTCTTATTCATAAGAATGGACTTTTAGATCAAATATGTGATATAAAAAATGAGCAAAAGAGAAAAAGGCCTGAAAAGATAATTTGTCTTCGAATTTCCCTGATAGTACATGGATATCTACACAGTTTCTCAGCTGACTAATTCAAACCCATTGAATTAATGGGAGCAAGGACAATGATCTCATTTTTTGGTAACAGTCATCAACTTAGGCTGTGTCCAGAATATGAATATATAGAGGAAACAAAGCAGAATTGTAATTGTTTGCGCCAAACCTTTTGTGTATAGTTAAGTATGTGCTTAGCTCTTTTCCAAAGCAGAGACGGACTTAGATTTCTCTCTGTAGGGTCTTATGACTCTTTGGTATTGATATCTGTCTTTTGACAGTTTTTCAGTGACTGAAAGTTTAAATTTCAATGTTTCTTATTAACTGGCAAATTTTACAGTTAAGACGGGATGAACCTACTGCTCTTTTCTGACTGCCTGGAGAAAGTTAAACAAATGCTTTGTTTAACAAGGTTTCCAACTCAGGTGAAATTTCCAGGGGTCAAGCAAGATAAATGTCCACAATAAATATATCTTCCTATAACAACATTATTTTTATGAGTTCCTTAATAATGTGGGGAAATGAAAAGTCATGCTCTCAAATAGAATTTTACAGACAAGAATTTGTATTCTTAGACTTTGTGCATTAGCAGGAACCATGCATATCCAACGTTGAATGGCGTGGCTTGCTAACTGCTGCAGTCTGGTTAAGATTGTTTCCCTTTAGGAAAATTCAGGGCTGGCATGGGTTTTTTTTTTGGGGGTTGGGTTTTTTTTTTTGTGGGTGTGGGTGTGTGTTTGTGTGTGTGTGTGTTTTGTGTTGGTGGTGTTTTGGTGTTTTTTTTTTTTGGTTTTTTTTTTTTGTCAACTTCTGGTGCCTTATTGCATCAACCCAATTGCACTTGCAAAACATTTGTTTTTCACGGGTGTGAACACAGCAGTGAGAGAGCCCCTGGCTGATGGGCCCTGGTTAACAGGCCCCGCTGTGCTGCTCCTCCATGGGGAGCCCCCAGTGCTCCTGGCACTGGATACGAGAGAGTCTGCGGGTCAGGCCAGCCCCTTGGACAGTGATCCTCTCCTTGCAAAGCAAACTAGTACTTCTCTGAGCCTGTAACCAAATCCTAAATGCTGTCTCAGAATCTCACAGATCAGACAGGTTTACACCTTTTATTAGAATCTGAATTTTAAATCTAATCATTAGCCCTTAACATCTTCAAAGAGAAAAATAGATGACACCAGTGTTTGGTATATGGATTTCATATGGATTTCAGTGTTTGGTAAATGGATTTCATACTTATCTGTTGGAGTCCAGGGCACGTGGAAAATCCCTCGGACTGTTCTGGGCGATCCGAGACCCTTGTTGGGACCCCAGGAAAGCATTGCCTTTGACCTTAGTCAAACTTCCAACACTTAGAGACGAATTAAAAGCAATGAAGATTTGAAATAAATAGTAGTTTAGTTTGTCACAGGGTGAAAATTTGTAGTTTTGGGTTTTTAGTATGGAGATAGATGAGAGCAAGATGGAGGATTTGGGGTGGTGTCTCTTCTTCTTTTTCTACTCCATTTTCTGCTGTGACGGTGGCACAGAGACATTGGTAGAATGGGTTTGATGCAGAAACTGTGTGTTTAGAATAGGTAGAGATTATTGGCACAAAACTGTAAATATAGTATGTTTTAAGAGTTAATTGGACAACAAACCTTTAAAATACCTTGGAATTCTCTGGCTGGTGTTCTTGCCAGCTGTGTTTTCCAGCGCATTAAGCCAAGTGCTGGTGTTGTGTGGACCTTGAGATAAGAAACGGAATAAACAGTTTTAAAGGCTAATGCTGCAAGTTCCATTCATCTTTTAACCCTGGTACAGGGCTTCATGTGTGAGAAGAAAACTGTTGCCCCTCACACTTATCCACATTTATAATAGCATTTTAAATATTCTGGTACTTTTTCTTTAATGAACCATACCAAACCAAAGTTTCATTTTAAATTCCTCTTTTTGCATAAAGGGCTAGAAATATTTTTCCATGTGCAAATTCATATTTCTGGAATAAAGCCCCTAACTGGGGGTCTGTCACGTGGATAGCACTCAAGAAATTGTTCACCAATTTTTGCTTCATTGTAGCAGGTAATTTTGCCGCTTTTATTTAGGGATCATTTTAACTTTGAGAAAGATAGCATTTGCATGTCATCTTTGTTCTTTAGTTATCTGTCTGGAGTTAGTATGAAAAATCTCATTTCACATTTTTTAGTTTGTTTAGAAAACCAAAATGCCATCCACCCAGTGGTGAATGTTTATTGTTTGGGGGCATAAGACATCACTCTGTGTTAGCTTCTAAGATGAATAGAGAGAACAGACTCAAAACAGTGCTGCAGAGGTTAGAAGCTGCGAGACATCCACTCTGACAGAAAGACTGAAAATAGTAAGAAAGTTTAGAAAGGAAGAAAAACATCCTAGAATTCTTTGACAAAAACATATATACCTTGTTCTCAAGTTTCATATAGTATTCCTGTAAGAAACAGGACTAAATAGGGCAGAAGCCTCCTCAGAAAGGATGGTTGCTCTTTCTTACAGCATCTGCTCAAGGAGAGAAGGTCACAGGAACAGCCTGACATGAGAAAGAGATGTAATTAGGGAGGCACAGCAATGAGATGGGTGCTTGCAGTTTGTACAGACACTGACAGGCTACTGGAAAGAGAAGGAGGGGACAGAAAGGCTTCAGGAGTCATGGAGGGTGAAAAAAGTATCCCATGGATCAGAGACGACAGGGCTGATTTTGTTGCATCTCAGACACTCTGTGAGTTAGGCAGCTGAAGCAAAGTTACCAAAGGTAACTTTGCCCTTTTATCAGAGGTTCATGGGGCAGGCCTAAAACATCCAAGAGCAGCATGGTACAAAATAAGAAACTATTAATATTTTACCAGACACAATTCCTTAGAGTATTTTTCACTTAAGAGTGCACTATGCTGGTTTATATTCTAAAATATAACTCAGTCTTTTATGACATTCAAAACCCATTCTGGTCTTCCAGGATATCACTGTAAGAAAAAAGTCCATACAGCATTGTGTCTCACACCTATGGGTTTCTAGCCCCTGTCAGAGATAGGGATAGCTCAAGCCTTTCAGAAAGGGACATCCTGGACCTGAATGAGATCATCTCAGCTGAGATGAATATTGGTCTCAGCTTGGCAAAATACAAATCACTTCCTTCAGGGGGACCCAGAGATATCTGGTCTGTATTTCAGTGTGTATTTCTGTGGCAAGGTTTTGATATCAGAGGGGAGAGGGCTGCAAGTGTGACTTCTGTTAGAAGATTACAGAAGCTGACTGTGTTGGACAGAGCCAGCGCCAGTCGACTCAAAGGTGGACTAGCTGCTGGCCAAAGCTGATCCAAACAGTGCTTTTGGCAGCAACTCTGTGATAACACATTTAAGAAAGTGGAAAAAAAATATGGTTCACAGCAGCAGTTGTTAGAAAGAAGTGAGAATATGTAAGAGGAACAAGTCTGGAATCACTAAGGTCAGTGAAGAATGAGGGGAGACGTCACCCTGGTTTTTCTGAGTTTTTTAAAGCCTTTTAATTGTTCATAAGATGGAGTCAGACTTTTTAGCTTCTGTACAATATTAGGAGCAGTTTTTGCCTTTTCTCACACATGTAACATAAACAAATCATTTGTTTTTCATTCCGTCCTTTGTTTGCATATTTCTAACCTAAAAACAATTGTAACTGACAGCTGGTCTGGCCATTCGGCTGGGAGGTGAAAACTCCAGAAACCAATCCACAACCAGACCCACAAATGTATAAAAAGTAAGAAACAAACAGGCAGAAGGGCTCTCGGCCTTGGCTCAGCCTTGGGCTCTCTCGGAAGAACATCTCTGCCCTGCAAATCTCTTGTCTCCATGTGGTTGCTTTGTGTGTCACAATCACAGGGAGAAGGTGCTCCAGGCGCTGGAGCGGAGATCCTGTCTCAGCCCCTAGTTGGACCTGTGCCCCTATGGGGACAGGAGTCCTGCTGCAGCAGTGTGTTCCTGAAGGACTGTCTGATAGAAAGAGCCTATGCTGAAACATTCCTGAGGAACTGCATCCTGTGGGAAGGTCTCACATTGGAGAAGTTCATGAAAGACTGTCTTCCTCAGGAGACACCCCATACTGGAGCATGAAAAGCACATGAGGAGGAAGGAGCACGAGGAGGAATAAACAGCAGACACAATGTGTAATGAACTGACTGAAACACCTGTTCGCCATGCCACTAGGCCACTCAGAGTGAGGAGGCCTCAGAGAAATTGAGTGCAAAGTTGAAAAGGGAAAGATGGGAAGGGTGGGAGAAAGTTGGAGGTTTTTTAGAACTTTTTAAACTTGTTCTTATTTCTTGTTTTCCTACTCCATTACTGACAATTAATTAATTTCCAAAGTTGAGTTTGTTTTGCCTCTAATATTATTTCCCTGTCCATACCTTGACCCATGAACTTTTGTGGGTTTTTTTTTTTTTTTTTTCTTGTTTTTTTTTTTTTTTTTTTTTTTTTTTTTCCCCTTTTCATTGCTGATAGAGAGGGGGTAATAGAGCAGCTTGGTGGGTACCTGGCAGCTAGCCAAGGTCAGAGCTCTACACAGCGTGAGAATGTCAATACTTATCATCCTCTTAAGAGAAAGGAAGAGAGTCATGAAGGCAGTAAGTCAGGCAGTGGCAAGGGGAGTAATGTGGAGAGCTTTATCAACTTACAAGACTATGTGTTTTTATGTCATGTTGCTATTCTAAAAAGATTAAGGAAAATATGCTTAATGCAGGTGGTTTTATACAACTTCCAGTCCATACAGATGAGTAAGGAATCTCTCAGATTACTCAAAACAGAAAGTTTTAAAGTATTCTTTATGCTGAAGAAATCTGGGTTGTCAGAAAGCTGACAAGTCAGTTAAACTTTGGAATGACATTTAAGACCTCCTGTTGAAACCATATTTGAAATTGAGTAGTCAGGAAAAAAGAGATAAAAAAGTGGTTGTTGTGATAGAGAGGGGAAAGCTTCAACACTTTCAACTGCTTTTGCCTACTAACAAAAGTAAGTTCAAATAGGGTGCCAGACCAGGGACCTTAACAGAGTACAAGAAGGGGCTCACTTGAACGGTAGAGAATGAGTTGGATTCTGTTCAAGGTTATGATGAAGCTCCTACTTCTGTAGAAAAAGATTTTATTCAGTGGAGTCTAGTTAGTACTGGAATCCCTGAAACTGATCCTGTTTTCCACTGCAGGAACCTAAGAAGTGTCCATTTTTGCTACATCAGACTAAAATACCTTGTGCAATTGCTATTGAAAATAGCTGCTCATTCTCTCATGACCAGAAATGTGATTTGCATAGTGAAATCCCAGGCTATGAACTGAAAACATCTAAGATATTATTCTAGCTCAAATAGGCAACAGATTTACTATATATCTCAAATTTTCCAAGAGAGTAGATTATATGAATCTGCCTGATTTCTCCTAATCATGCAGCTTCTGCATAGCAAAATCTTTGAGTGTATATCACTTTGTGCTTTGAATAAGGCACAAAGGACTTTTGTGTTTTGCAGATTTTGAATTTTAATTCATTACAGTTATATTTTCCTATATATTTTCCAAAATTTTAATATTTATTTCACATAGAACCAGTTCAATTTATTCCAGTTATAAAAGTCATTAAAAAAAGACTATGTGCATTAAAAATGCGAAGCAGATGGTAAAATATTAATTTGTTTATCATGAGATTTTCTTTTGAGGTTATCTAATAAGATGTTCCCTATTATTTTGCAATGTGTTTTTAAAACTCATTTGAATGGCTGTTGTAAGAGTATATTTTAAATGAAAATAGAAACTAGACAAAAATGTCCGTAACTGAGCCTGCCAAGCTGACAAAGTAACAGATCTGTTGCACCATAGAAATAGGACTAACACTAATCCTGCACTTATGTAACTCCCATATATAATGAATCCTCTAAATATTTAAATAAATTGGTCCGGAATAACCTAGACCTCTGAAATGAAAATGGGTTTCTTAATATTTTACTATTTATTTTTTATTTTTTCATGGGTTATATTTATTAGAATAATTTTGAGCTGAGAAGATAAGTTGAATTAAGTGATATTTAATTTGGTTTTGGCATTTCTTTGTCTTCAGAATGAGCAACTTATTTTAATGGAAAAAAGTGATTTCTTTCTATATGCTAGACTACTTCAGTTTACCATATGAAATACTGGTGAACTCAGTACACCTCTGTAGACTATTACAACTTTAAATTAGGTCTTAAAGACTTCATAGTACTTATTAATATAAATAGGCCTAATAAGCTCAGGCTATTCCAGTATAACTTTAAGTGTATTAGTTGGTTTTCCACACCTGACAAGGACAAATGAGCTCTGCTCAAGGCACTCTTTCAACTCCATTGATTCACATTAAAAGACTACTATAAGTTCTACCTAAATATGTTGTGGGCATAAAAACAAGAGGCAAGTATATGATAAGGAGATTAGATAAGAACTGTAACCATTGCTTTGGTTAGACATGTTTTTTTAAGATGTGAACACTAGAAACAAACAAATACTAAAATTGCTCATGGCATATGTGATAAAATGTTCATGTTTTCCTCCACTAAAAGAGATTTTGCATCTCATGGTTTAGCATCTTGAAGTGTCAATAGCCAGTTTAGATGCAGAGATAACAAGCAAAAACCATAAATAAAATTTGCTTCCTTAAGTCTTGCAGGAACATGGAGAAACTTTAAGAATAATTGATAGTGGCAGGATGAGAGAGATAAAAAGTGATGAACTGGGAAGTATTTAATGACTCTTTGTGGTATTACATCTGTCACGCTTTTTGTGCTACATTAAAGTTTCATTATTTTCATATTTCTTGTGTTCATATTTTCCCATCCTCTTCTTTCTGCTAAATTTACCAAGTAATACAATGTGGATAATAGAGAGCTATTGCTGCAAATGTCATTGAATACGTTACTGAACTGGATAAAGTACCTCAGCCATGCATTGCTTTTCATAATGCATTTTCAATTAATGGTTTTGGAATTCTATACAAAGTAGACTCATTGTTTTTTTTCTAAACAACGGTGTATTTCTAAAAAGACACAGCGAGACATACAGTATGGAACTATTAATGAGAGTTCCATAATAATGAATCAATCTCATTTTGCTGAAGAAAATTATTGCACTAGTCTGTTTACTGTAGAAGTTTATTCCTCTAAGGACTTGTCTTCTAGAGCCTCTTGAAACAAATGCTTTGCCTTTCCTCATCTGAAAGATAACAGACATAATCTGAGAGATTCAGGTTTCCCTTCTTTCAGTCTTGTTTCTTTCATCTATGTTCTTTCGCCTTTGTGGCCTACACACATAACTCAGTGGTTTAGTTGTTTGGAAAAACATTGTATCTTTTGCTTGAAGATGCTTCCTAAGATTTTAAACATTTTAAGAAGATGTCTGTAATTTCTAACACTGTTTCCCTTAGATTCTTGAGATTCTAATAGAGTTCTGTTCATTAATGAATATACTGTTTATGTTTTAAGCTTGGAAAGCAAAATCTGATGTATTATCAAGTAAAACTGTGTCTGGAGTACGGATCCATCAGGATTTGTTGTGAATCTGGGATGCATATTAAGTACGTGGAGGTAATAAATGAAATACTGTGCTCCAACAGGACCTAAAGCAACACAGAATTCTTCACTCAACTAAGATAAGTAGAAAGTTGACTGAGATAATAGCACTGGAGGCAGAAATCCAGACTGATGCTCTCCCGGTAATGCTTTTTTACTTTTCACATAACCAGACTAAAAAGGGCTCTTTTCTGTTTGATAATTATGCAGTATGAGTCTTTCAATGATAGATTGCAGTTTGCGATGATCTCAAATATTTAATCTGGAGAGGCTCTGAAATGTTAAAATACACAACATATTTAAGTGCCCTTTAGAACAGAATCAAAAGCAGCACCCAGAATTCATGAGAGCTGTATGAGTCATATTCAGCCATAAGAGCTGCATAGTTACCAACACACACTTTATGACTTTTAGATTATAGCTTTCTCCTCGCTCCATTGTCCACAGAATACACAATTTCACTCTTACTCATTTTTTAATCGCTATATCTCAAGTCATTCCTCTGTCAATACAATAGTGTAATTCACTAAGAAAATAATTTACAGCGGTCTGTGATTTTAAATCATCTCAACCTGCACTCACACAAGCATGAATAACAGACAAAGCTGTTTTGAGGATTGCAAGATCCTCAAAGCTGCAAGCTTTCTAAATTACAATCTCAAGATCAGAAGAAAACAGGAGGGAAAAAACCCCTTCTGCATGATGGGTAGCATTTTAGATTGCAATTTATGTGAAGTACATCAATTCAGTTAAAAGGTGCTGATATACAGAGACTGCTTTTGCAGTTGTTTTTATAGATATAGTACAGAAGTGTTTCTGCACTATTACTTACAAACATAACTTTTGAAATGTTATACTAGTATTATAATCTTTGAAAACTATGTCTAAAAATATGTTTTACTGAGAAAAAAAATATTTTACTGAGGCCTTTGCAATTTATAGTGGCCTGGTTATAGAAACCCTTCTGTTCAGGAGAGAAATATGTAACAAATTTGCCCTTAGAAATGTATCTTTTCTGTTGACATTTGATTTCTGTCTTATTTTACTGTTCTTTCCAACTGCCTTGTGAGACAAACATTGAGGATACTGGTTCAAGAGAAATGGTTTTGTTGTAAATGTGATTCTACGCACTGCATATGGAACTGTTTTGTATGCAGGGTAGGTAGAAGCACAGGTTCTTTACAGTCACACAGAGCCATTATGTATAAAAGATTTTCAAACTGATTATTTATTTTTTTCCCCCCTCAAAATTAACCATCTGTATTTTTCTCACACCTATTTCCATGGTTCATCCCAGATCAGACTGAAGATTAAAATTTCCTTCTCACCATGAGTCTAACAGTGCCTCTGATTTTCAGTGATTATAATTTCATTTGTCTCAGTAATCAGTTTTTAGTTATTCAGCCTATTTTTAACAACTACAGATGGAAATAAAATGGATCTGTAGAAGAGACATTCATTAGCAAGTAAGTATTCAGGGAGTGGAAAAGTCTGTCTGATTCACAAAGCAGAAATGGTACTTAGTATCCAAGTCCCCTCGTAGACAAAATTAGCAAAGACTGCAGTGAAGTTAAAGCCTGCTGGTTGCAAAATTGGAAATTGGTTTCCTGGGGCTCTCTGTAAACTCTTCATTACTTTACTCAATCATGGTTCATTAGTAAGTTAACAGACAGAAGACCAGCACACGTTGGGATATGTCTAGAGCCAGGACTTCCATCTCCTTAAATATCACTTGAAACTTGAATGTCACAGCAAATTAGATACTGTGTCAAACTGCATCTTCTTCTCAGCTGCAGTACATACAGTGCACAGATCATGGCCACTTAACCTCTTGAAGCTGTCAGGTACTTTTTATCACGCATTTCATGGAGTACATGTGTTTTAATTCAAAGCAACTCTGATGGAACCAACAAGAGACCTCAAAAGGTGCCCCAAATAGAAACAAGTTTAAAAAACCTTGTTAATATTTCATGGAAAATGGATTTAATGTCTCTTATTAACCAAACCTAATTTGCTAGAAGAAAACATCCATAGGTGATATTATTCCAGTTAAACAGAAAGCTAAAAATAATTATTAGGCTTCCAGGAGGTGTTCACATTTTAGTTACAATATAATTTTGAGTTACAGCTGAGTGCCAGTCTAGAACCCCACCTGAGTGCCTGAGTCTCTATTTTCTATTAATCACAATTACATTTTTTCTATTACATTGCCTGATTTTTCAGAAAAAATATTTACTCTAAATAGTTCAAGTCACTGAAATGAACTGCACAGAATTTTAGAAAGAATTTAAATGCTTCTGTGCAGCTGTTATTTGTATAATCTCTTAATAATATCATTTTCTTGAGATATCATTAATTTTGAAAATAAAACATAGGCCAGGCATTATTCGAAGCAAATTGCTTGAAATTACCTGCGGTGTTTAGAGTCCCTTTAATACAATCTGTTCATGGTTTGCAGGGTTAACGTGTATAACAGGTGACACTTGGGATTTT